>NW_019233448.1:0-2509 GCF_002742605.1 Olea europaea var. sylvestris
GACAAGATTACATGAATTGTTTCAAATGCCTTGGAAATTAATAACTTATAATATGTTTCTACTTAACAGCAATCGACAAATTTAAAATTTTGTAGAAACTTAACCAGTTCTTCAAAATTAATAAAGGATTAGCAACAGGTGCAGTTGCCTCCTCTCCTTTCTTTTTCCACTGCATAACTTTCTCCTTCATTTTCTTTCCTTTCGGACCATCCATAGGTTCTTTCACAAGCTCGTCCACCTCGTCTCGCTTCACATTATTGTCTATTTCCATTCCCATACCCCATTCCACACAATTGTACCTGCAATTTGTTTGTTTCTCAGCAAAGAAAGGCCAGCAAATCACAGGCACTCCAGGTGCTATACTTTCCGTAGTCGAATTCCACCCGCTGTGTGTCAAGAACCTTCCAATTGCGGGGTGTTTCAGAGCTTCTTCTTGCGAGCACCAGCTAATCAACATGCTTCTATCGTCCGTCTCTATCACAAATTCTAGTGGCAACATTGCTGAATCACCTGCAACTAAATCAGGCCTAATTATCTACAGAATTGACTTATTACTATTTGCAAGTCCCCATGTGTTATTATTTGGGCTGCCTCGCTATTTCTAAAGAACTAGGCCTATTTAATTAGTTTAGTACCCGACCCATTACTAAAAACGTTTCCTTGTAAATAACGTTTTTGCCTCCCTCAAGTGAAGTCTTCTGCCGAACACGTGGCTTCTTGGCTGCCTTTGATCTGTGACGATTGGTTTTGAGTATTTAACTTTGGGCTCTTCACTTTTTTTGGCAGAACTGGTCTTTCTCTCTCGATTGTTTTATCTGTGTGTGAACTAGGGTTCTTTCAGGAATTGGTAACCATTCATCTTCGTGATGATTTCTCTGTAGTTGAGTGTTTAGAGTTGTTTACAAAATCTTTGTGTAAGATTTAGTGTTATCATATTTCAAATAGAGAGGCTAGAGCGAACTTGAAGAAATCTATAATTTCTTCATACATTTGTACGTTTCTTGGAGATTTAGTGGATCTAAAGTTTAATCGCGCAGTCGATGCTCAACGGGTGAGTAGGTCTTTGTGATTGAACATCCGGACCCTTTATGCGTGAAAAATTCTCTATGTTCTTGTTTCTATTTTCTGAAATCCGTTTTAAATTTCTCAAAATCGAACAAACACTTTGCTAAAATACCAACAAGTGGTATCAGAGCAGGTTTTGAAAAGTCTTTCTTTTAAATTTGTTGAAATCTCATTTTCTAAAAACCCTAGTTCTTCGATCTGCTAAGAACCAACTGCTGGTTGGATTATCCTTTTAAAAAGGAAGGGTTATTTTTGTGGGAAATTGTTTCTCCCTTACTCAGTACTCTAGGATTTGTACAAAATTTTTTTTAAAAGAATAATTGTTAAATATTTTTGAAACCCGTACTTGACTCGGTCAGATCTATTATCCCTGATGAGTTTTTTGATTAACTCTGTTTGAACTCATATTGAGTCTTGTCGAGTTGAGTCAACCCGTTCCGATTCTTTACTGAGTTTCTAACTCACTGCCAGTGCTACTGAGTCTCTGTGACTCGTTGATTGGTTGACCTGAGTTGACTTTCTTGGATCATTCTGGTAATTTGACAGTACTTTCACTCTGAAATCTTGAGATTTCAGATTTCGATAACCTCTTAAACACCCTCCTTAATTCTAAAACTTGTTTTCGGTTAATTTTGAACAAGGTCATTAAGGTCAGTAACCTGCCATTACTTTCCTTTGTCCAAGAACCCTTGAGGATCTGGGAATCTGAGGGAGTAGTGGACTCCAGGGTTATAACTCCTTAGACCAAATTTCTAACTAACTCCCGTATAAAGAAGATTTGATTCTCTGTTATCTTTAATAATTGCTTGATAAGAAGAAAAATTAAATATCCAATTTGTACTATTTTTCATACACTGCAATTGTATTATATAACTGCCTGCATTCATCTTGTGTATTGTACAACTGTTATTTTGTGAGTTTATTTGTCAATATGTCTACCGTACAAAAATTTGAAGTGTAAACTTGGAATGGTACTGGGGATTTTAGCCTTTGGCGTCAGAAAATGAGAGCATTATTATTGCAACATAGGTGTGCTGGGGCTTTAGATGGCACCTAGACTGCTGAAATCAGTGCCTATAGAAGGTAAGAACTTGATGAAATAGCCTGAAGTACTATTTTTCTTCACTTCTCTGATAGTGTAATCAGAAAGGTTGGGGAAACCACTGACACTCAGGCTCTATGGACTAAATTGGAAACCTTGTACTTAACTAAGACTATGCCTAATAAATGCTATCTGCTTAGGCACTTTTATAACTACAGATTGATAATACATTGAATCTAGAAGAAAATATTGACAGATATACTAAACTAATCCAAGAATTAGATAATTGTGATGAGAAAATCTCAGATGATCAATAGGTTGTTGGTCTGTTAAATTCTCTTAGTGAAAGATACAGAGATATCAGAAATGCTTTAGAATATGGGAGGGAAAGCCTTACTGTTG
>NW_019233449.1:0-2509 GCF_002742605.1 Olea europaea var. sylvestris
CTAGCTTTCGGTGCCAGCATTCGGGGTTACGCGCACTACCTAAGGCCTGTTATTTGTGTTGACGACAGTCACTTGAAATGTCAGTACAGAGGTACCCTTCTACTCACAACTGCCCAAGACGCCAACAAACAGATTTATCCGTTAGCATGGGAGATCGTTGATGCCGAAACGAATAGATCGTGGATGTGGTTTTATCAAATTTGAAAGATCTTATAGGTGACTTGGATGAATTGGTGTTTGTTTTCGACAGGAAAAATAGTATTGAAAATGCATGCCTACCTATTTCCTTGGGCTCACTATGGGTGCTGTGTTTGGCATATGGAAAAGAATTTAATCCAGCGATACAACAACGCAAGTTTAATATTTCTATTCAAAAGAATCGCAAGAACTTACCGGACGGAAGAGTTTGAAAGACTTATGGGATAGTTTCGTAGGGTAAGTGCAAGAGCGTACAGGTACTTGGAGCGAGCAGGTTTTCCATTCTGGTCACGGGCACTATTTGTTGGCCAACAGTACAACATTTTGACCAACAACAACGCAAGATCTTTGAACTCAATGTGGAGACATGCCCGTTCGTTACTGATCATGTGCTTAGTGGAACACATTTGACATACTATGCAGAAGTGGTTTTATGAACGTCAAGCCTGTGCAACCGCATGCATTACCCTACTATCACCAATGATGGAAAATGAGTTACGGACGACGTTCAAAGCAGGTACTAGGCTGCGAGCGCATGGCTTGACAGATAACTTAACACAAGTTGGAATATCCAACGACACAGACATCGTAGACTTCTCTGAAAACGCGTGCACTTGTCATAAGTTCCAACTGAATCGTATGTCGTGCGTTCACACAACCCGTGATCCTTGCTTGAGAGGTAAGTCATTGTACGATCTCTGCTCACCGTATTACACTTCCAAGTACTGGAAGAATGCCTACAGAGAAGCTATATATCCTATTTTGCATGAAGTGGACTGGATTGTTCCAGCCAAAATTACAGGTACTCCCATTATGCCCCCCAGTGTACGTTGTCCTCCAGGTAGACCATCGACATGACATAAGCGATCCAGACTCGAGTGTACCACACGGTTCAGGAAATGCACTCGCTGCGGTGGACTTAGTCATAACCGGACCACATGTTCGAACCACACTGTACCACGTCCGATGTAAGCAGAATTTTGTACGTGAGTGGTTGAAGTTGTAAGTTAAGTGTTCCCCCGATATCGTTTGTATATGACAATGTAAATATTGTATTACTGTTTTCATTCTCTTACGCATAAACAGTACTCTTTCTTATGTTCACAATTATAGTATGCAAATAGGCACAACGTATTGCATAACACCCTCGAACCAAACTACAATTTTGTTGTGCATAACATTGTTGCCATTGTTGACACATGTAAATTGAATGTACGGAATAGAAAACGTTCAACCAAAATACATGTTTCCTTTCATATGCATATTATGAACACATCATTTTTAGCGCATAACACTGTCCGCATTGTTCACAAAGTACATTGAATTTACACATGAAATACATGTTATAATTCATATACATACTACAGACACATAATCACGACAGTTCATCTGTCGTTCCCGACAAATGGTGCCTACCATTCTTGACAGTCGTTTGATGGTCCGCTTAACAAAATACACATAACATGCCAACGGGAGTTTCCTACATGCTACAGAATTGGTACATACGTAAGAAAATCCATCCCTCACAAAAAAGTACTATGCATACATACGTAAAAACTCATACACGCAACAAAGTCGGACTCTTCACTCGGAGCTAACACTTTAACATTCTTCCCCACCGTCATAATCCGAATCATCCGAGCTGATGACAATTACCTCGAGCGATGGAACGTGACCTAGCCCCTCACCTCGTGACGTTCAACTTCTTCTGCATCCATAAATGGGACGACCCATTCAAGCACATTTCTCGAAGACTCACCTGCATCACTTACAACTTCGTCCAGGTTCGAAAAGGGAATGACAGTGATGGCTCTCCTACCACCATTTGAACTCACTTCCTCATCGTCTGAAGAAATTACGATAAGACATATCGGGGTTGAACCGGGTGTTGGCAAAGGCTCCTCAACTGACAGCGGTGAATTGGTTCCCGTGGACGATGCCATTATTTTGATATGAAGAAACAGACTTGATATATTGTGGTATGTTCCTGCTACAAGATGCCTCACAAAGAGTCTCACGTATCCCGCTTCAAGAGTGTAAGCCATGCTATATACTGGAGGTATTTGAGGATATTTAAAGCAATTTAGCAACCAACCACCATTTTATTTCTACTTAACACTTGATTGATCATTGGTGTGATGGTTTAGGGTGTAAGTGTACTTTCACCCTTAGGCTCTCTCCATAAATGGTGAGAATTTTGAGTAAATTGTACCCATGTGCAAGACCTGCAATGGCAACATTCATGTAGCTGGATTGACAATCAATTTGGAAGTTAAATTAGTTTACTGAATTTTTTTAGTCCTTAATCATA
>NW_019233450.1:0-2509 GCF_002742605.1 Olea europaea var. sylvestris
GATTACACATCGTAAATATTAAATATTAGGGTGACCTAGTCTACAATGCCATAACAAAAATTCACTATTCATAGAGGTATATGCAGAATCACAAATGGCAATTTGACGTTGTTTACCCACATCAACCTCTTCAAAGTAGTCTAACCCCTCACACTCTTTAGTGGCCAATCGTCTTCCCTGATGAAAGTTCCTGAAAGACACAATGAGTAGGAAAAAATTTAGCAGAGCAAGTGGAATCTTTAGTTAGTTTGCTGATGGACAACAGATTAGAAGACAAATTTAGAACATGAAGGACAGATTCCAATGTTATAGAGTTTGAGATTTGTATATTCCATTTTCCAGCGACAGATGAGAGTGAGTCATCTACGATTTTTACCTTAACATTTTCAACACAGTGTGAGTATGAAAAAAAGAAATGATATGAGTCAGTCATGTGATTGGACGCATCACAGTCAATTATCCAAGGGTTTTAAATCTTGAGGATATATATAAAGCTCTTAAGAAGTTACCTTTATGGGCTAGGGAGCTTAAAAGATCGTTAGAATGGGTCTGACAGGATGTTTGGAAGCTAGAGAAAATATGGTAGAGTTGTCTAGTTGTTCAAGGTTCAATGCACCATTTTGAGTAGAGTTGTTTTTTGTCTTTGCTTGATATCCCCTACTTCCAGTGTTTTGTTTCGGCGTCCAATTGACGAGTTTTCCATGTAAACCCAGCAGGTTTCTTCTTTATGTCTCGGTTTATGACAATGTTTACATGGCCCCGATTTATTTATTGCTCCTTTAAAGGACATGCCCAAGTTTTCAGATCTATTATTTAATTCTGGCCCAATATTTCTACCATGCACTAGCCCAAAATATGTGCCTCTTCCACTTATTGGGCCATTATTTGCTGGCCCAAATTTCTTTTCCATTGTTGGCCCATGCCTTTTAGAGGATAACAAGGCTGATACTTCATTTAGGCAGAGAGAGTTCTCAAATAACGTAATCCGCCATCTAGTTTCTTCGTATCAAACTTTAGAGAAGACTTCGCGAATAAATGGGAGTGGTCGCTAGCCAAGAATCTGGCCTATGACGTCCTCCAAGTCACGATTCAGGCCAACCAAGGACCCTTTCATTCTCTAGTTTCTTTTTGTGCTTGGCAATGTCGTCGAGTAGCTCCATTCCTCTTCACTATTGAGATCGAGCTCCTGCTACAGGGATGTCATCTCCATGAAGCATTCAGTAACCTCCTTTGATCCTTGTTTAGCCTGCCACAATCGAGTTTTGATTTCGAAGATATGTGATGTGTTCTTTGAATTTAAATATGTTTCTCTTACGACTTTCTTCACATCCTTTGCAGTTGGAAGAAAAAGGTAGGTTTTCTAGATTGCTGGTTTCATTGAGTTCACAAACTAAGCATTGACCATGGAGTTTTTCGATTTCCATTTCGGCAGGAGGTTAACGTCGGAAGGTCTCTTCGTTTCATCGGTTTAGGGTTCAACTTCTCGACTATGAGTTGGAACGAGGAACTCTCGAGACCATTAGAGCCCATTATGGGAATGTTTTCTGGTTCCACTTGAGGGCTGTCAGAAGAAACAAGCCCTGTGCTATTTTCAAAGATTTCATCCATAGGTTGCTAGTTAGATGACCCAAAGTAGGAGTGGGCACTTTTTCCCAGAACCGGTGGAATCGGACCGGAGCCGTTTAGAACCGGCCGGTTCGATTCCGAATCTTCTAAAAAATAATTTGATTTCGAGACAAATTTTTGAGAATCGACCGGCTCCCAGTTCTAGTATGGAACCGCGGGAACCAGACGATTCTCATTGGATTTTTTTTCTTTTTTTTGGATAAAATATACGACTCAATCTTCAACACTTTTATAAAAAAAAATAATCGGGTTCCTTCTTAACTTTAGACTCCAGCACTTTCATTATTCTCTTTGATTCTTTCCTTGTCTCTTCTTATAATTCTTTGATTAATTGATTTTCAAGCCAAATTAGAATATTGGGTAAATTTATATCTAAATAAATTTATTTACAGTATATAATTTCATTTATAAGATGCGAAATTTTTATTTTATTTTCACTTTGTAAATATATACCAAAATAAATATTTGAATAATATGTTCGGTTCTTCTATATTTTATTAAAAGTATCACGTTGGTAGCATTTTGAGAGTTTTTATTAGTAAACATTTTATTTTGACGTTTTCAATGTAAAGAACCGAACCGGACTGAATCGGAAATGATTGGTTCGGTTTCGGTTCGGTTCCACGGTTAGCTATAAAACCAATGGTTCCATTTCTAAAATTTCCATTGGTATTCGGTTTGGTTCGATTTCCTTTGGAACTGGATCAAATCGGACCGCGCCCACTCCTAACCCAAAGTGGCTGATACCATGAAAACTGAATAAGGATTCATGTTTTTCCTATTTCTTGATTCATAATGTGCACCAATTTACATCTTTTAATAGCACAATAATACAAATAAGAAAAGGAAAACAATTGTCTAATTTAGAAAAACAATAAAAACC
>NW_019233451.1:0-2509 GCF_002742605.1 Olea europaea var. sylvestris
GTGGTTCGACGTCGTATAGTAGATCCAGATTTATTTCTGCTACAGCTCAGGAGGTCTTTACTTCTCAGTTTTCCTTACGCCCTGTTCTCATAGAGTGTGAGGTAATCTTATCTGATCTTCCTGTTGACATCGCAGCTATTTTTGTTTCCCGGGGTTGGGAGCCCCTTCTTGTTGGTCTTTCACCTCCACCCCCACTCCTTGTTCGGGAGTTTTATGCTAATATTCACAATGTAGACAGCTCGTCGTTTAGGGTTTTTCTTCGAGGTCATTCTTTTCGAGTTACTCCGTCAGCCGTAACTCTAGCGTTAGGTATACCTTCGATTACCCATCCGACATTTCCTTACGTTCTACCTGCTTCTATTCCGGTCGATGCCCTTATTCGATCGACTCTTTTGAACACCCCGTCTACTGGGGGGCCTACGGCTATGGTCACGGGTTCATTACCCACTGATCGACAGATTTTGTTGCGCATCGTGTGCACAAACCTGTGGCCTGTTGCCCATACCTCTTCGTTACCTATGGTGAAGGCCCGTTTTCTCTATGCCCTTCTTCATGGGGGCTCTATCGACCTACCTAGTTTTGTGTGCCAGCAGATTCTAGCTTCGTTTCGTACTCCTGGGGGTCGGATTGGGTTGCCTTATGCTTGTCTGATTCATAGAGTTGTTTTATCTCTGGGTGCTTCTTTTCCTGAGGGGTCTTCTACTTGTATAGGTCGCCCGATAGGACAGCAGACCATTCACCAAAGTCGATCCCATGTCCCGTCCTCTTCCTCTTCGACTCATGCTGCCGCTCAGGCTGAGCCCATTGATGTTTTTTATTTTTCGGAGCCCTTTGATCCTATTACTGATATTCTTACTGGGGGTTCTCGTGCCTTTCTTCCGCCTCGTTTCGATTTTCCTTCGGCTATTCCGCTTCGAGCTGCCTTTCTTTTGACATCTACTTCTGCTCCAGGGGTGGCTTCCTTGCCTGTTGACCCCATGGTGACGCTTATGGGTCAGATGTCTACTTTAGTCGAGTAGCAGGCTCGTATGACGGTAGAGATCACGCAGTTACGTGCTGCTTCGGAGCGTCAGTCAGCTAAGCTTTCTACTTTTCGACGTGCTCTTGCCATGTGTCAGCGTCATTTGCATTGGATTCGTGATAGCATGGAGGAGAGCACGAGTGACGAGACTGGTGATGAGTCTTCGGGTGCAGGAGGTGCTGCCTCGTAGTTTGTTTGTTATTTTTGATCCTTTGTCATTTGTGACAAAAAGGGGAAGTAGTTATTGGATAGGATATTGGATAGATAGACATCAATTCTTTTGTTAACTGTGATATAACGATGATTTTGTATATATTTCATGACTAGATTAAATTTTTGATGTTTTGGCAATATTGATGTATGTTTTTGGTGTTTTTGACTTACATTAATATTGCTTCTTAATCTGGTTAATGACATATGCACTATTCCTTGTTTTTATTTACTGTTTCCATTTCATATGCTTTTACACTTGGTATTTGAGTTTCTATATTTCAGGAAACGGGTTCAACAAGAGATAGCTGCATTGGTTGAAGAGATAGGTCGTTTAGAGTCACATTTACTTTTGTCTTTGACTGTCTAATTAATTTTGTCACAGAATGCCAAAGGGGGAGTTTGTTAGGAAAATGTTGTAATTGGCAATCTGTGACCAAATGACCAATTTGTCAAGTTTGTAAAGTCAAGGACTAAATTGTAAAGGTCCAAAAAGTTGAGGGACTTGTGTTGCAGTTTTGCAAAGTTTATAGCATAGGTCTAGGGTAAAGTTGGATGCTTTGAAGATGCAAACGGCGCATTGATCTCGCTAGAGTTTCGCCCTGACCTCGCTCGAGCCTAAATAACAGAACTATTGTCGCTAGAGTTTCGCTGAGGGGTCGCTCGAGCTAAGGTGCGTCGCTCGAGTTTCGCCAGCACTTCGCTCGAGCGACAGTGCTATCTGGCTTTTGGTAATTTTTCATCCTCGCAAATTTTAAACGCTCCATACTACCAAAAACGACATACTATATAAACAAAAATTCCGTTTTTCATTGATAACCTTTGGAAAACACACAAATAAAAATTTCTCTCGACAACCAAAGGATCTAGAGCCAAAAAATTCTTTCTTTTCATCTTATGCTCTATTAGAGAAAAACATCAACCTTCACAAAACCAAAACACCATTCAAATCTCCATATCAACTTCCAGAAGATCATCTGTTTGAAGATCCGGGAAGGAAACTGCTTGAAGAACTGGAGTGCTTGGTGATTCACGGGAGATAGAAGAAATTCAAGGCTGGGATTTTGGCGCAGATCTGCAAAATCCATGAGAGCTTTGGTTGATACAGTAAGGAGGTCAGAGTATTGTTAGATTCAATTATGTCTAGCGTACTGGTAAGTCAATATCTTCTATAGTGGATCTCTACTGACTTGTGCCCAGAGTTTTTACCCAGTTGGGTTTTCTCCGTCAACATTTTGTTGCGTTTTTACTGCTTTCTGTTGTTTTGATTTCAACTGA
>NW_019233452.1:0-2509 GCF_002742605.1 Olea europaea var. sylvestris
AAAGTTCAATCGGTAAGAACCTTGCGACATATACACTACGGTGTACACACTTTAGTTTATACCTTGCCATATGACATTACCCTACGGGACAGTTTAAATTTGAAACAATTTTCCAATCCAATTGAAACTTGACAACAACGTAAGTGCCAAACAACGTGTCAAAATTAAGTGTATAAATAGCAAAGTTCAATCGGGAAGAACCTTCCTACATGTACACTATGGCGTACACTATGGCGTACACTTTAATTTACACTTTGCCACGTGTAATTAACCTGTTGGACAATTTAAATTTCAAATCATTTTCCCATCCAATGGACACTTGACAACAATGCAACTGTCAAACAATATGTCAAAAATCAGTGTACAAATAGCAAAATTCAGTCAGAAAGGACCTTGCCACATGTACACTTTAGTTTACACTTTGCCACGTTCCGTGTTGGATAGTTTAAATTTCGAAAAATTTCCCCATCCAATTGACACTTGACAACAATGTAAGTGTCAAACAACATGTCGAAAATCTGTGTACAAAGAGCAAGGTTTGATCAGTAAGAACCTTGTGACGTGTACACTATGGTGTACACTTTAGTTTACACTTTGCAACATGACATTACCCTGTTTGACGGTTTAAATTTCAAACAATTTTTCTATCAAATTGACACTTGACAGCAATACAAGAGTCAAGCAACGTGTCAAAAATTAGTGTACAATTAGGAAAGTTCAATCGGTAAGAACCTTGCAACATGTACAGTACGGTGTACACTTTAGTTTACACATTACGACGTGATATTGCCATGTTGCACAGTTTAAATTTCAATCAATTTTCCCATCCGATTGACGCTTGTCAACAATTCTAGTGTCAAAGAACGTGTCAAAAATTAGTTTACAAATAGCAAAGTTCAATCGGTAAGAACCTTGCTACATGTACAATATGGTGTACACTTTAGTTTACACTTTGTCATGTGAAATTAACCTCTTAGACAGTTTAAATTTCAAATAGGTTTTCCATCCAATTGACACTTGACAACAATGCAAGTGTCAAGCAACGTGTCAAAAATCAATGTACGAATAGGAAAGTTCAATCGGTAAGAACCTTACGACATGTACACTATGGTGTACACACTTTATTTTACACCTTGCCACGTGACATTACCCTACTGGGCAATTTAAATTTCAAATGGTTTTCACATGGAAATGACACTTGACAACAATGCAAGTGTTAAACAACGAGTTAAAAATCAGTGTACAAATAGCGAAGTTTAATCGGTAAGAATCTTGCTACATGTACACTATGGTGTACACTTTAGTTTACACTTTACCACATGTTATTACCCTGTTGGATAGCTACATTTGACAACATTACAACTGTCAAACAACGTGTCAAAAATCAGTGTACAAATAGCAATGTTCAATCGGTAAGGACCTTGCTACATGTACACTATAGTGTACACTTTAGTTTACACTTTGCCACGTACCGTGTTGGACAGTTTAAATTTCAAAAAATTTTCCCATCAAATTGGCACTTGACAACAATGCAAGTGTCAAACAACATGTCGAAAATCTGTAAACTAACTGCAAAGTTCAATCAGTAAGAACCTTGCGACAAGTACACTATGGTGTACACTTTAGTTTACATTTTGTCACGTGACGTTACCCTGTTGCATAGTTTAAATTTCAAACCATTTCCCATCCAATTAACACTTGACAACAATGCAAATGTCAAACAACGTGTCGAAAATTAGTTTACAAATAGCAAAGTACAATCGGTAAGAACCTTGCCACATGTACACTATAGTGTACACTTTAGTTTACACATTGTTGTGTGACATTGCCCTGTTGGACGGTTTAAATTGCAAACAGTTTTCCCATCCAATTGACACTTGACAGCAATGCAAGAGTCAAACAACGTGTCAAAAATTAGCGTACAAATATGGAAGTTCAATCAATAAGAAACTTGCGACATGTACACTATGGTGTACACTTTAGTTCACACATTGCCACGTGATATTACCTTGTTGGACAGTTTAAATTTCAAATACTTTTCCCATCCAATTGGCACTAGACAACAATGCAAGTGTGAAACAATATGTCAAAAATCAGTGTACAAATAGTAAAGTTCGATCGGTAAGAACCTTGCTACATGTACAATATGGTGTACACTTTAGTTTACACTTTGCCACGTGACGTTACCCTTTATACAGTTTAAATTTCAAACAGTTTTTCCAACCAATTGACACTTGACAATAATGCAAGTGCCAAACAACGTGTCAAAAATCAATACACAAATAGCAAAGTTCAATTGGCAAGAACCTTGCGGCATGTACACTATGGTGGACACACTTTAGTTTACATCTTGACATGTGACATTACCTTGTCGGACAGTTTAAATTTCGAATAGTTTTTCCATCCAATTAACACTTGAACATAACGCAAGTGTCAAACAACGTGTCAAAAATCAGTGTACAAGTAGCAAAGCTGTAAAGCCCCGAATTCTAGCAACCCGAAACGTTAC
>NW_019233453.1:0-1970 GCF_002742605.1 Olea europaea var. sylvestris
CGAAGTTTTCATGAAATCAAGATCCACTTTTCATTGACTCGATTCCAATCGAATTTGACTAGCAACTCGCCAAAAACGAACAACCCCGAAGTTATCATAAAATCAAAAACCACTTTTCATTGACTCGATTCCAATCGAATTAGACTAACAATTCCCCAAAAACGAACAAGCCCGAAGTTATCATGAAATCAAAAACTACTTTTCATTGACTCGATTCCAATCGAATTAGACTAACAATTCCCCAAAAACGAACAAGCCCGAAGTTTTCATGAAATCAAAAAAAACTTTTCACTGACTAGATTCCAATCGAATTTGACTAGGAATTCGTCAAAAACGAACAAGCCCGAAGTTATCATGAAATCAAAAACTACTTTTCATTGACTCGATTCCAATCGAACTAGACTTGCAATTCGCCAAAACCGAACAAACCCGAAGTTATAACGAAATGAAAAATCACTTTTCATTGACTCGATTCCAATCGAATTTCGCTAGCAGTTCGCCAAAAACAAACAAACCCGAAGTTATCATGAAATCGAAAACCACTTTTCATTGACTCGATTCCAATCGAATTAGACTAGTAATTCGCCAAAAACGAACAAGCCCGAAGTTTTCATGAAATCAAAATCCACTTTTCATTGCCTCGATTCCAATCGAATTAGACTTCCAATTCGCCAAAAATGAACAAGCCCGAAGTTTTCATGAAATAAAAATCCACTTTTCATTGGCTCTATTCCAATTGAATTTGACTAGCAATTCTCGAAAAACGAACAAACCCAAAGTTACAATGACATCAAAAATCACTTTTCACTGACTCGATTCCAATCGAATTTGACTAGCAATTCGCCAAAAACGAAAAAACCCGAAGTTATCATGAAATCAAAAACCACTTTTCATTGACTCGATTCCAATCGAATTTGACTAGCAATACACCAAAAACGAACGAACCAAAAGTTTTCATGAAATCAAAATCCACTTTTCATCGGCTCAATTCGAACTGGATTTGACTAGCAATTAGCGAAAAACGAGCAAACCAGAAGTTATCATGAAATTGAAAACAACTTTTCATTGACTCGATTCTAATCGAATTAGACTGAACAAACCAGAAGTTATCATGAAATCGAAAACCACTTTTCATTGAATCGATTACAATCGAATTTGACTAGCAATTCTCAAAAAATAAAAAAACCCGAAGTTATCATGAAATCGAAAACCACTCTTCATTGACTCTATTCGAATATAATTTGACTAGCAATTCGCCAAAAACGAACAAACCCGAAGTTATCATGAAATCAAAAATCACTTTTCATTGACTCGATTCCAACCGAATTAGACTAACAATTCCCAAAAAACGAACAAGCCCGAAGCTTTCATGAAATCAAAAACAACTTTTCACTGACTAGATTCCAATCGAATTTGACTAGGAATTCGCCAAAAACGAACAAACCCGAAGTTATCATGAAACCAAAAAGCACTTTTCACTGACTCGATTCCAATCGAATTTGACTAGAAATTCGCCAAAAACGAACAAACCCGAAGTTATCATGAAATCAAAAACTACTTTTCATTGACTCGATTCCAATCGAATTTGACTAGCAATACGCCAAAAACGAACGAACCAAAAGTTTTCATGAAATCAAAATCCACTTTTCATCGGCTCAATTCGAACTTGATTTGACTAGCAATTAGTGAAAAACGAACAAACCAGAAGTTATCATGAAATTGAAAATCACTTTTCATTGACTCGATTCTAATCGAATTAGACTGAACAAACCAGAAGTTATCATGAAACCGAAAACCAATTTTCATTGAATCGATTCCAATCGAATTTGACTAGCAATTCTCCAAAAATGAACAAACCCGAAGTTATCATGAAATCGAAAACCACTTTTCATTGACTCGATTCGAATATAATTTGACTAGCAATTCGCCAAAAATGAAAATACCCGAAGTTATCGTGAAATCAAAAACCA
>NW_019233453.1:2192-2509 GCF_002742605.1 Olea europaea var. sylvestris
ATTGAATCGATTCCAATCGAATTTGACTAGCAATTTGCAAAAAATGAACAAACCCGAAGTTATCATGAAATCAAAAATCACTTTTCATTAACTCGATTCGAATATAATTTGACTAGCAATTCGTCAAAAACAAACAAACCCGAAGTTTTCATGAAATCAAAAATTACTTTTCAGTGACTCGATTCCAATCGAATTTGCTAGCAATTAACCAAAAACGGACAAGCCTAAAGTTACCATGAAATCAAAAACCACTTTTCATTGACTCGATTCCAATCGAATTAGACTAGCAATTCGCCAAAAATGTAAAAACCCGAAGT
>NW_019233454.1:0-2509 GCF_002742605.1 Olea europaea var. sylvestris
TCACGACGAAGTGGTGAGTTCAATCCAAAACGGTCGCTGCATTTCCAAAAAGTACTTATGGGCCCAAAACGGACACTGTGTGCCAAAGTTACCCTCAACTCTTCGTACGCCGACTCTCCAAGCGTTCCAACTATGCAAGTGCTCATTCTTTCGAAAAATGGCTAGAATCCCTTATACGTCACGACGAAGTGGTGAGTTCAATCCAAAACGGTCGCTGCATTTCCAAAAAGTACTTATGGGCCCAAAACGGACACCGTGTACCAAAGTTACCCTCAACTTTTCGTACGCCGACTCTCCAAGCGTTCCAAATATGCAAGTGCTCATTCTTTCAAAAAGTGGCCAAAATCTCTCATACACCATTATGAAGTCCTGACTTCAATCCAAAACGGTCGCTGCATTTCCAAAAAGTAATTATAGGCCCAAAACGGATACCGTGTGCAAAAGTTACGCTCAATTCTTCGTACGCCGACTCTCCAAGCGTTCCAAAATGCAAGAGCTCATTCTTTCTAAAAATGGCTGAAATCCCTCGTACGTCATTATGAAGTCGTGAGTTCAATCCAAAACGGTTGCTACATTTCTGAAAAGTACTTACGGGCCCAAAACGGATGCCGTTTTCAAAAGTTAAGCTCAATTCTTTGAACGCAGACAATCCAAGCGCTCCAAATATGCAAGTGCTCATTCTTCCGAAAAATGCCCAAAATACCTCGTACGTCACGACGAAGTGCTGAGTTCAATCCAAAATAGTCGCTACATTTCCAAAAAGTACTTATGGGCCCAAAACGGACATCGTGTGCAAAATCTACGCTCAATTCTTCGTACGCCGACTCTCCAAGCGTTCCAAATATGCAAGAGCTCATTCTTTCGAAAAATGGCCGTAATCCCTCATACGTCACGACGAAGTGGTGAGTTCAATCCAAAACGGTCGCTGCATTTCCAAAAAGTACTTATGGGCCCAAAACGGACATCGTGTGCAAAATCTACGCTCAATTCTTCGTACGCCGACTCTTGAAGCGTTCCAAATATGCAAGAGCTCATTCTTTCTAAAAATGGCTAAAATCCATTGTACGTCATTATGAAGTCGTGAGGTCAATCCAAAATGGTCGCTACATTTTTGAAAAGTACTTATGGGCCTAAAACGGACGCCGTTTTCAAAAGTTACGCTCGATTCTTCGAACGCGGGCAATCAAAAGCGCTCCAAATATGCAAGTGCTCATTCTTCCAAAAAATTCCCAAAATCCCTCGTACATCACTACGAAGTGCTGCGTTCAATCCAAAATGGTAGCTACATTTCCAAAAAGTACTTATGGGCCCAAAACGGACACCGTATGCAAAAGTTACGCTCAATTCTTCGTCCGTCGACTCTCCAAGCGTTCCAAATATGCAAGTGCTCATTATTTCGAAAAATGGCCAAAATCCCTCATACATCACGACGAAGTGGTGAGTTCAATCCAAAACGGTCGCTGCATTTCCAAAAAGTACTTATGGGCCTAAAACGGACACCGTGTGCAAAACTTACGCTCAATTCTTCGTACGCCGACTCTCCAAGCATTCCAAATATGCAAGTGCTCATTCTTTCTAAAAATGGCTGAAATCACTCGTACGTCACGATCAAGTCATGAGTTCAATCCAAAACGGTCGCTACATATCTTAAAAGTACTTATGGGCCCAAAACGGATGCCGTTTTCAAAAGTTACGCTCGATTCTTCGAACGCGGACAATCCAAGCTCTCCAAACATGCAAGTGCTCATTCCTTCAAAAAAATGGCCAAAATCCCTCTTACGTCACGATGAAGTGCTGAGTGCAATTCAAAACGGTCGCAACATTTTCAAAAAGTACTTATGGGCCCAAAACGGACACCGTGTGCAAAAGTTACGCTCAATTCTTCGTCCGCCGACTCTCCAAGCGTTCTAAATATGCAAGTGCTCATTCTTTTGAAAAATGGCCAAAATCCCTCATACGTCATGACAAAGTAGTGTGTTCAATCCAAAATGGTCGTCCCATTTCCAAAAAGTACTTATGGGCCCAATACGGACACCGCGTGCAAAAGTTACGCTCAATTCTTCGTCCGCCGACTCTCCAAGCGTTCTAAATATGCAAGTGCTCATTCTTTTGAAAAATGGCCAAAATCCCTCATACGTCATGACAAAGTAGTGTGTTCAATCCAAAATGGTCGTCCCATTTCCAAAAAGTACTTATGGGCCCAATACGGACACCGCGTGCAAAAGTTACGCTCAATTCTTCGTCCGCCGACTCTCCAAGCGTTCTAAATATGCAAGTGCTCATTCTTTCGAAAAATGGCCAAAATCCCTTGTATGTCACGATGAAGTGATGAGTTCAATCCGAAACGTTCGCTACATTTTCGAGAAGTACTTATGGCCCAAAACGGACACCGTGTGCAAAAGTTAAGATCAACTCTTCGTACGCCAACTCTCCAATCGTTCCAAATATGCATGTGCACATTCATTTGAAAAATGGCCAAAATCTCTCGTACGCCACGATGGAGTTATGA
>NW_019233455.1:0-2509 GCF_002742605.1 Olea europaea var. sylvestris
CACGACACAAACCAAAATACATATTGAAAAACCACCATATAAATCAAAATAGGTAAACATCTAAATTCTACGCATCCCTCTTACCCCTCTTGCGACCAGATCGTCTGTATGGCGTCTTTGTGTTTACACTAGCCTTCTTCAGCCCAACGATCGAGGTCTACGTGTAGGTGGATCAGCTACCATCGAAGGTCCAGAAACGATGCTATCATGAACCAGTTGATCATCAATGGTCACACCAACTGTAGGTACAACGGCTGGTGCCTCTTTCACAATATCACAAGCAACATATACTGACCCAAGTACTCCAACCCCACCTCCTGACGTTATGGACACATCAGGGATATTGCAAACAACTGGTTCGGTTGCCTCTCCGACATCCTGTCTGTCTGCAGAAATATTGGGAGTGAAAACATCATGTCGGGGCTCGTCTCCACTGCGATCGTCATGACCAAATCCACCATACTCAGCACCAACATTGTGTTGTCCAATTTCTATAGCAACTTCATCAAACCTTCGTCGAAGAACATTCATCTCATCAGTGACATGATTTCTCAAACCACACACATGACCTCCCAGATCAATTTGGAGACTAGCGAATCTTGTGTTTATTTCTTTCCTCAAATCCCCCATCTTGCTCTCAAATGCCTCTCGTTGCTCATTCAAGATAACTCTTATCTCATTTAAAGACACATGTCTTTCAACGATGGGATCCCCATACTCTTCTTCTTTGCCTTCAACCAGATGAAAACCTCGATGACGAGGTCCACCTTTGTTGCCTCTCTGGGATTTATTTGGTCGATGGTTGTTGTCATCGTTCTGTATGACATCATCGTCAACTGGACAAGCTTGTATTTCTATTGATTGAGCAACAAGATCATCTAAAACGGGGTCGACTGCGTCTTCCAACGGAACTAGATCGACGAAGTACGGCTGTAATTCTTCTGCAGCAGTTGCTCGCAGCGTAGCCCACAAGTGCACCTACAGGAGAAGAAAAATAGGCGAAATGAAAAAATATATATTGCGGAGTGTAAGGCAATTAAGTATGTAAATCGCCTACATTTGTCTTCTCAAAAAAATCTGAATATGTTCGGGAATGAGGTTGTTTCATGCAAGACCACCACAACATCCTCGGGACATCGTCACAAGTCTTACTCGACTCCCAACTCCGGAATTGCCTCGTACGTCCAAATCTGCATGACATTTGTAACAGTAATAATCATATTTGGAGATAAATAACAATGAGCGATGAGAAGAACTGAAATGAACCAAAATAGATGTATACCTGGACAGCAAGAGGGAATCCATACAATGTGTAAGTCATCTTATCACAATCATTCACTTTTACCATGTCCGCCTTTCTTCCACATCCATGTAGTAGTGATTTGATGAGAAGTTGAAAACATACTGTCCCCCATGGGTAGGCATTGAAAAAATCCAAGTCGTCAACGATGGAAAGAGTTGTCGAATTTATTCATACATTTCGATCTCTTGAATTAAATACCCCTTCAATAATTAGTGCCAACCCAAGCTTGTAACGATTGTTAGGTTGGCACATTTCAAAAAAGCTTTCTCCAGGTCGCTACACGTTATCCGGTCCATATTAGCAAACATTTTATCTTGTAGATGGGTTTTCTCTAGGATTTTGTCAACTTCGGTACCTTTAGGCACTAGACTGCACTTCAAGCCAGTAATTAGTGCGAACTCCGGTAGTCCAAATCGTGCAAACCTTTGGTTCACCTTGAACCAAGCTTCAAACCGTTTTCAGCATACAACCGATCTGTTTACTATTTCATGAATTAATTGAGCAGATAGTTTCAGCTCCGGTAACCTTGCAACATGTCCTATACAACTGTCCTCCAACTGACGCTTTTGCTGTGGATCCAATTTGTTGAGGACAACTGATATATATTTTGTGTTGCTCACTTGCGACACATGGGCCGGAACACGTTCTTCCTCCGAAATATTATATCGGTGTGTCATACTCATCTACAAATGAAAACAATACTTTAACAAATACTATGAGAACGTACAAATGAAATCAAATATAACATTCTTGTTAAAATGCAATGCAAGAAAAATAATTTTTACAATACAATGGTTTGATAAAATATCATATCTAAACAAAGTCGTTTAATTGTTGAAATTAAAACAAACCTGACTTCTGATCTGAAGCTATCATGTAACCATTTTATAGTTGATCACCATTCAAACAGTTCAAAAGTATATACACAATCTTCTACAATTTCATTAAGTTAATTGCCTAATTTAGATATGCAAATAAGTCGAAAATACAATATTCTTTAACAAAATAAATAACAACAACATAGCCTTGTATTAAATAAATTTAGAGCCAACTACAACAGACCATACGCAAAATCAAGTATACATATCGTAAGATTTGACAAAGTTTTCTATCTGTTATCAACATATCACAGTCTTCCTCCATAAGAAACCATCAATATACAAATGCAACCCTCAACAAGATGCAGAACAAATTTGATGCGAAAAT
>NW_019233456.1:0-2509 GCF_002742605.1 Olea europaea var. sylvestris
ATTTTGGGCCCATAAGTACTTTTTGGAAATGTAGCGATCGTTTTGGATTGAACTCACAACTTCGTCGTGACATTCGAGAGATTATCGCCACTTTTCAAAAGAATGGGCTTTTTTATATTTGGAACGCTTGGATAGTCGGCGTACGAAGAATTGAACGTAACTTTTGCACACGGTGTCCGTTTTGGGCCCATACGTACTTTTTGGAAATGTAGCGACTGTTTCGAATTAAACTCACGACTTCGTCGTGACGTTCGAGGGATTTTGGCCATTTTTTGAAAGAATGAGCACTTTTATATTTGGAACGCTTGGATAGTTGGTGTACGAAGAATTGAGCGTAACTTTTGCACGCGGTGTCCATTTTGGGCCCATAAGTACTTTTTGGAAATGTAGCGACCATTTTGGATTGAACTCACGACGTCATGACGTTCGAGGGATTTCAGCCATTTTTCGAAAGAATGGGCACTTTTATATTTGGAATGCTTGGATAGTCAGCGTACGAAGATTTGAGCGTAACTTTTGCACACGGTGTCCGTTTTGGTCCCATACGTACTTTTTGGAAATGTAACGATCGTTTTGGATTGAACTCACTACGTCGTCGTGGCGTTCGAGGGATTTTGGCCATTTTTTGAAGGAATGAGCACTTTTATATTTGGAACGCTTTGATAGTTGGCGTACGAAGAATTGAGCGTAACTTTTGCACACGGTGTCCGTTTTGGTCCCATACGTACTTTTTGGAAATGTAACGATCGTTTTGGATTGAACTCACTACGTCGTCGTGGCGTTCGAGGGATTTTGGCCATTTTTTGAAGGAATGAGCACTTTTATATTTGGAACGCTTTGATAGTTGGCGTACGAAGAATTGAGCGTAACTTTTGCACACGGTGTCCGTTTTGGGCCCATAAATACTTTTCGGAAATGTAGGGACCGTTTTGGATTGAGCTCCCTGCTTCGTCGTGATGTTTGAGGGATTTCAGCCATTTTTCGAAAGAATGAGCACTTGCATTTCTGGAAAGCTTGGATAGTCGGCGCACGAAGAATTGAGCGTAACTTTTGTACACGGTGTCCGCTTTGGGCCCATAAATACTTTTGGAAATGTAGCGATCGTTTTGGATTGAACTCACGACTTCGTCGTGATGTTCGAGGGATTTCAGCCATTTTTCCAAAGAATGGGCACTAATATATTTGGAACGCTTGGATAGTCAGCGTACGAAGAATCGAGCGTAACTTTTGTACACCGCGTCCATTTTGGGCCCATACGTACTTTTTGGAAACGTAGCGACCGTTTTGGATTGATCTCACTACTTCGTTGTGAAGTTCGAGGGATTTTGGCCATTTTTCGAAAGAAAGAGCACTTTTATATTTGGAACGCTTGGATAGTTGGCGTACGAAGAATTGAGCTTAACTTTTGCACACGGTATCCGTTTTGGGCCCATAAGTACTTTTTAGAAATGTAGCGACCGTTTCGGATTGAGCACCCCGCTTTGTCATGACGTTTGAGGGATTTTAGCCACTTTTCGAAAGAATGAGCACTTGCATTTATGGAAAGCTTGGATAGTCGGCGTACGAAGAATTGAGCGTAACTTTTGCACACGGTGTCCGCTTTGGGCCCATAAGTACTTTTTGGAAATGTAGCGGTCGTTTTGGATTGAACTCCCGGCTTCATCGCGACGTTCAAGGGATTTCAGCCTTTTTTCGAAAGAATGAGCACTTTTATATTTGGAATGCTTGGATAGTCGACGTACGAAGAATTGAGCGTAACTTTTGTACATGGTGTCCGTTTTGGGCCCATAAGTACTTTTTGGAAATGTAGCAACCGTTTTGGATTGAGCTCCCCGCTTCGTCATGATATTTGAGGGATTTTAGCCATTTTTTGAACGAATGAGCACTTGCTTTTCTGGAAAGCTTGGATAGTCGGCGTACGAAGAATCGAGCGTAACTTTTGCACACGGTGTCCATTTTGGGCCCATAAGTACTTTTTGGAAATGTAGCGATCGATTTGAATTGAGCTCTCCACTTAATCTTGACGTTTGAGGGATTTCAGCCATTTTTCGAAAGAACGAGCACGTGAATTTCTGGAATGCTAGGATAGTCGGCGTACGAAGAATTGAGGGTAACTTTTACACACAGTGTCCGTTTTGGGTCCATAAGTACTTTTTAGAAATGTAGCAGCCATTTTGGTTGGAACTCATGACTTAGAGGTGACGTTCGAGGGATTTCGGCCATTTTTCGAAAGAATTACCACTTTTATGTTTGGAACGCTTGGATAGTCGGCGTACGAAGAATTGAGCGTAACTTTTGCACAAAGTGTCCGTTTTGGGCCCATAAGTACTTTTTGGAAATGTAGCGACCGTTTTGGATTGAACTCACTACTTCGTAGTGACGTTCAAGGGATTTCGACCATTTTTCGAAAGAATGAGCACTTTTATATTTGGAACGCTTGGATAGTCGGCGTACAAAAAATTGAGCGTAACTTTTGCACACGGTGTCCGTTTTGGGCCCATAAGTACTT
>NW_019233457.1:0-2509 GCF_002742605.1 Olea europaea var. sylvestris
ATCTAGTAAACCAACAAATGTCTAAAAGACCAAAGGGAAAATAGGGTATAGATGATGAGCCCCTAAAATTGAATAAAAACTACAATAAATTATCTTAAAGTATTCTAAATCTTAAAAAAAAAAAAGAATAAATAAAAGGGATAGACGTGTTGGGTTTCCTCCCAACAAGCGCTTGTTTAAAGTCCTTAGCTTGATTCCTATTGTTTTTAGGCTCTTCATAGTAGCTTGAAAGGGGAATTTTCAGTCTCGCATTTTAGATACTGGTTGCACTTCTTTGGTTCATCCTTGACTCTCCCAACAATTATGTTTCCATTATTGTCCCTACCAACAATTTCTCCAGGATTTGGTCTACCTTTGTATTTTTTCCAAGTGTTCAGGTCGTCGGCAATTCTCAAAGTAGGAGGGTTACCGGATTGGATTCTTCATAGTAATGCTCTGCTGTATATCCTCCACCTTCAAAACTATCACATTAGTACCAAAATCCAGCATGGTTCGGCTTGTAGACAAGAATGGCCTTCTAAGAATTATTGGCTTCTGATATGCCTTTTCTATGTTTAGGATGATGAAGTCAATTGGAAAAATGAATTCCCTCACCTTGATAAGCATGTCTTTGACTGTTGTGTAAGGACGCTTCAGTGATGGATCCACCAACTAAAGGATAATGGATGCTACCTTAGGGTCCCCTAATCCCAGTTTCCTGTAAAGAGACAAGGAAATTAAATTAATACTTGCTCCCGAATCAATCAAACAATTTATGTTATATAAATTTCCTATAGAGCAAAGCAAAGTATAACTACTTGGATCTCATAGTCTGGGAGGGATCCTGTGCTGGATGATCGTACTACATTCTTCAGATAGTGCTATCGTTTCATGCTCGGACAACTTTCTCTTTTTGGTCAACATTTCCTTCAAAAACTTGGAGTAGTTTGGGATTTGAAGGATCACGTAAATTAATGGGATGTTGACATGCAGCTTTTTGACGACTTTCAAAATTTTTGTGAAATGCTTCTCTAATTTGATATTTTTCAACCTCTGAGAGAATGGGACTGGGTGTATAGGTGCTTTGATAGGAACTATTACATCAACATGTGGACTGTACGAGGACTTTTGTTGATCGTTCTCTGCTGATTCTTCAGAATACTTCCTTTGTTCTTTACCATTCGTAGATATTTGAATGCTCATGGTCACGTTTTTTCTTACTATAATTTTCGATAGCTGAACCCCACTTCTAGTGATAATAGCCTGAACTTGAGTAGCGAGGATAAATTGTGGTGATTCTTTAGATTCAGAACTCATTTCCTCAACTGCTAGTACCTGCTCCCGTAGATTTTTCTTTGTGTCGGTAGGTAACATATCTTGTGGTCTGTTGGCTATTGCAGCTACTATCTATCTCACCTAATGTTCTAAATTCTTGATAGAAGCTTGTTGATTTTGAAAATTGGTCTCAGTCTTTGTGATGTACTGCGATAACAAATCTAACTACTGATGGCCTTTACTCTTGCTGATATTGCTGTTACCGTTGGAGCCATGGTGGTCTATTCAGATAATATTGCCCTTGCTTATTAGCCCTTGAGGATTTTTCCTGCTTGTTCTAGTCTGCATGGTAATTGTTGGGATAATTCTGCTGCCTTTGGAAGTTTTGTGCATAACTGACCTCTACTGTCTGATTCATATGAGTAGAAGCCAAAGGACGGCTTGTAATAATGTGATCTTCCCTACAACATGCACATACTAGAGCTAGAGTTTGTACTGTCCACACTGCTACAACTTAAGGTTGCAAGCTGAAGTGTAGGTTGTCTCAAGTAGTAAACTCGGAAGTCCGAGGTCGAACCACAAGGAAATGGAATGAAATAAACTAGTCTATAAGCAGTGAATATTTGGTGGAAATACGATGAAGAAAAACGCTAGAGCGTTGGGAATTCACTTCGGATAAATGAGTAGAAATTACTCTTTATCTTTTATTTAACTTATATGAAAATCAACGAGAGTGATCTCATATGGAAGATAGAACATTGATCGCAAATAAACTAAAAGATAGATCTTGATAATTGTTTGAAAGAATATGTCAAAATAAGTTGTTGATAAGTAGAGATTATCTAAGCATTTATTGTGCCAAAATATATCAACAATAAATCAAAATCTTTAACAAACCAAAATCATTTGTAGAACATATACTTTAACCAAGTAAGAAGATGAACATTGAAGAACAAAGTGAAAGATCAAGGACAATACTACGCATTCACCAAAGTTTCATCCCTAGCTCTAGCTAATGGTTTGGAAATACATAATGAAATGTTACAGAGAAAATGAAGGAAACTAGAATATGATGAAGAGGAATTGATGCCCTCAAAATCTTGGCCAAGGTCCCCTTTTATAAGCAAAGGAACATCCAAAATGTAAGTGGACAATGTAACTTGTTTCTATCTAGCTCCCAGACAGCTGGAACATGCAACTTGATCCCAATTTTCAGATGCTTTGTGCAGTGAATTTGGACTTTTGATCACAGATA
>NW_019233458.1:0-20654 GCF_002742605.1 Olea europaea var. sylvestris
TCAGGTTCTGCTGCTAATATCTCTGCTAGCATCAATTCAATTTCAATGTTAAATGGCACAAACTTCAGGGCATGGCAAGAGAATGTTATGATTGTTCTCGGAGTCATGGACCTAGACCTTGTTTTACGGGTCGATCAACCTGCTGCACTTACTGATAAGAGTACCTCTGATGACAAGAGAGAGATTGAAAAGTGGGAACGATCGAACCGCATAAGCTTAATGGTCATGAAGCGTGCTATTCCAGAAGCATTCCGGGGCACTATATCCGATAAGGTAACTACGGCTAAGGGTTTCCTTGAGGACCTCGAGAAGAGGTTTGTCAAGAATGAAAAGGCTGAAACAAGTACACTTTTGGCAAATCTTGTCTCAATGAGGTATAAAGGGAAAGGAAACATTCAGAAATACATTATGGAAATGTCTCACATTGCATCAAAACTAAAGGCACTCAAGTTGGATATATCTGAAGACTTGTTAGTGCACTTGGTTCTGATATCCCTTCCGACACATTTCAGTCAATTCAAGGTGAGCTACAACTATCAAAAGGACTCATGGTCCCTTAATGAGCTCATCTCACACTGTGTCCAGGAAGAGGAAAGACTGAAGCATGAGAAGTTAGAAAGTGCTCATTTAGCCACCACCTCTAAGGACAAAAGCAACAAGAAAAGGAAGATTAATAAAGAAGCTGCGGGTACGGCACCGCAAAAGAAACAGCATAAGGAACCAACTGAAGGCGGTTGTTTCTTCTGTGGAGCTGCAGGTCATAAGAAGAAGAATTGCACCAATTACCATGCATGGCGTGTAAAGAAAGGTACTCTTCTTCATTTGGTTTGTTCTGAGGTTAATTTAACTTCGGTACCTAGACATACATGGTGGATAGATTCTGGTGCAACAACTCACATCAGTATGCCCATGCAGGGTTACCTGAGTTGTCGAAAATCAAGTGATGGTGAAAGATACATCTATGCTGGTGACGGCAAAAGAATGGAAGTAGAGGCAATAGGAAAATTTAGATTATTGTTAAAGACTGGATTTTATTTGGATCTTGTTGAAACATTTATTGTACCGTCTTTTAGACGGAATTTGATTTCTATTTCTGTTTTGGACAAATTTGGTTATACTTGTTCTTTTGGAAATGGAAAATTTAGTTTGTTTCATTATTCAAAATTGGTTGGTTCAGGTTCTTTATCAGGTTACGATAATCTTTATTCGATTGATACAATTGCTTCTTATAATGAAACCTTGCATGTAAGTACTCGAGGTGTAAAGCAAAAATTAAACGACGAGAATTCTGCCTCATTGTGGCACAAGAGATTAGGTCACATCTCCAAAAGGAGAATTGAGAGACTTGTGTCTGACGGGATTCTCGACCCTCTTGACTTCACAGATTATGATTTGTGTGTCAACTGTATAAAGGGAAAACAAACAAATAAAAGGAGATTTCAAGCCAATAGGACTTCGGACGTCTTAGAACTTATACATACGGATATTTGTGGACCATTCCCTACGGGTTCTTGGAATGGTCAGCAATATTTTATAACGTTCATAGACGACTTTTCAAGATATGACTACATATATCTCATTCATGAAAAATCACAGTCACTGGATGTGTTCAAAAACTATAAAGCTGAAGTTGAGAACCAACTCGGCAAAAGGATTAAAAGCGTCAGATCTGACCGTGGGGGTGAATACTATGGTAGATATGACGGTTCAGATGAACAGCGTCCAGGACCGTTTGCTAAATTCCTAGAGGAAAGCGGTATTGTCCCACAGTATACTATGCCGGGTTCGCCCACTATGAATGGTGTTGCTGAAAGACGAAACAGAACGCTTAAGGACATGATGAGGAGTATAATTAGTCATTCTACCTTACCAGAATCTCTCTGGGGTGAAGCATTAAAGACTGCAGCTTATATACTCAACAAAGTTCCAACTAAGGCCACTGATAAAACCCCATATGAGCTTTGGACGGGCAAGAAGCCTAGTTTGAAGCATATACATATTTGGGGGTGTCCAGCTGAGGCAAGGCCCTATAAGCCAAATGAAAAGAAACTAGACGCAAGGACCATCAGTAGCTATTTCATTTGATATTCTGAAAGGTCCAGGGGTTACAAGTTTTATGATCCCACAACTAAGGCAATTTTTAAGACAGGAAATGCTAAGTTCTTTGAGGATGTTGAGTTTGCGGGGGGAGAAAGGGTTATAGGCTTTGTCTTTGAGGAGAAATATGTTGAAATTCCTCCAATTGTCATTGACAATAATCAGGTTTCTATCCCTGATATTGTTCAAGAAGCAACTCTGGATCAAGACAATGTCATACCTCCCTCTCAAGATCAACAAATTGTTCCAGAGAATAAACTCTACACCCTCAAGAACCAATGCCATTAAGAAGATCCACTAGAGAGAGGAAAAGTGCGGTTTCGAATGATTACATTGTATTTCTTCAAGAACATGAAGTTGACATTGGAATGGTGGAAGATGATCTGATCAACTTCCGTCAAGCCATGGAAAGTTCTAACTCTCAAAAGTGGCTCGATGCTATGAATGAAGAGATAAAGTCCATAAAGGACAATGGCGTATAGGACCTCGTTCCATTGCCTGAAGGTGCGAAACCCATTGGTTGCAAATGGATATTTAAGACCAAGAGGGATTCGAAAGGTGATGGAGAGAGGTATAAGGCTCGTCTTGTCGCAAAGGGCTTTACACAGAAAGAAGGCATCGATTATAAAGAGACTTTCTCTCCGGTTTCTTCGAAAGACTCTTTCAAGACTATAATAGCATTGGTAGCGCATTTCGATCTTGAGCTACATCAGATGGATATTAAGACAACGTTTCTCAATGGTGACATTGATGAAACAATTTATATGGTACAACTAGAAAACTTTGTATCGGAAGATGCAAAGCAAATGGTTTGTAAATTAAAGAAATCCATCTATGAACTCAAACAGGCATCTCGTCAATCGTATTACAAGTTTTATCAGGTGATCATCTCATTTGGTTTTGAGATGAATTTGGTTGATGATTGTATATACCACAAGTTCAATGGGAGCAAGTATATTTTTCTGGTTTTATATGTCGATGACATATTGCTTGCCAGCAATGATATAGGCTTATTGTACGAAACCAAGAGATTTCTAACAAAAAATTTTGAGACGAAAGATCTTGGTGATACCTCTTTTGTATTAGGAATTCAGATACACTAAGATCGTTCTCGGGGTATTCTTGGATTATCACAAAAGAGCTATATCGAAAAGGTACTTAAAAGATATTGCATGCAAGATTGTAAACCATGTGACACCCCTGTGGCTAAAGGAGACAAGTTCAGCTTAAGTCAGTACCCTAAAAATGACTTGGAAATTAAAGAAATGTAGAAGATTCCTTAATCCTCAGCTATAGGGAGTCTGATGTATGCTCAGGTTTGTACGCGTCCGGATATAGCGTACATTGTTGGGATGCTAGGGAGATATTTAAGTAACCTGGGAATGGATCATTGGAAAGCAACCAAACGGGTCATGCGATATTTACAGAGAACAAAAGACTACATGCTCACATACAGGAGATCGGATCAATTGGAGATCATCAGTTATTCTGATTCCGATTTCGCGGGATGCCAAAATAGTAGGAGATCCACTTCAGGCTATATTTACCTGCTTACTGGAGGTGCTATTTCCTGGAATAGTGCCAAGCAGACACTCATAGCTACTTCCACTATGGCAACGGAGTTTATAGCGTGTTATGAGGCATCAAATCATGGAATATGGCTGCGTAATTTTGTCACTGGGCTGCGTATTGTGGACAATATAGAAAGACCACTTAAGATATTTTGTGACAATAAATCAGCAGTGCTGTATTCTAATAACAACAGGAGTTCGACGAAATCAAAACACATAGAGATCAAGTTCCTTGCTATTAAAGAAAGAGTTCAGAGTGGACAGGTGTCAATAGAGCATATTGGGACAAACTCCATGGTTGCGGATCCGCTTACTAAGGGATTGATACTCAAGGTCTTTCATGAGCACACTGCTCATATGGGTGTAATGTCTCTTGAGGATATCTAGTTTCAATGAGAGTTTGTATTTTTGCTTTTCATATTGGACACATGTACTGTTATTTTGGATATGGTTTAAAGTTAAAGTTATTTTCAGTTATAAAGTTATTTGGTTAATTATCTCTGAACTTGTTTAAAATGATCTCACTAAGGTATTAAGGTGGACCAATTGGAAATAGGCATGTTACAGACCACATTACATGTAATTTCCATGCTACACATCCATGCTTGATCCATGTCATTCAGTTATATTGATATACGTGACCATTAATGGGTTTAACTACGTGAAAGTAGCGAAAGCCGCTGTGATCCTATGTTGATATGATTGATGGACGGGATTGTTTGGGGATACATTCGGTAATGATAGCAAAATTTTGAGTACTCATAAGGTTATGTTTAATGCACAATTATAAGGTGACACATATAGCCCAAGTGGGAGATTGTAAGAATTTTTAATTAAAGATGGGCTTGTATGTGTGAATAATTGTGTGTTAAATTATAAACTATCAAATTCGGTTGAGCCCAATTAAAGTAATCTAATAAGGCTTCGGTTTTGGGCTTTAATGTATCCAATTAAAGTATAGATTTACATATGTGTAGAGACCGAACCCAAGTCCTAATTCTATGATGGGCCGAATTAGGTCAAAGAGGCATCCCTATATAAATAGGTTATGGTCCCTAGATCACACACAACGTATTATTCATTCTCTACTGCATCCCATCACAGAGAGGAAAAGGAGACTGCGTGTAGATTTGGAAGACCATACCGCGAAATTCATATTGCATTAACCATGTCTGATTCAGGTATGCTTCCGCTTTAATTCTTATATTTCTTGATGATTTAACATGAAAGATCCGGTAATTTAAAGAACTAAATTATTCGACAGGAAAAACTCGAAGGAAAACACAACCCTGTTCGCATCATTGGCTGCAGCATCTCAGATCTTCTCAATAAACTTCATTTTCTACAAATTGAATCAAAATGTCCAAGTAATGATTGAGTAATGTGATATGGGTAGGCTCAGGCAGGGGCGGACCCAGTATTTTTAGGTTGTGGGGGCACAAAAATGAATGTGTAATTTTTTAAAATGATATAATATTAATAAAAATAAGTTAATACGTATTTTGACATTTTAAAAATGTCTTATAATTATGTCTTTATCAATATTATTAAATAAATTTTGTTACATGTATAATTTTGTTTACCATGCCATTTATGGATGTTGAGCTAATAACGAATAAATCAAATTGGATGTAGGAAGTAAATGAATTGAAATAAAATTCACATTTAATTTAGGAAATAAATGAAATTTAAGTTTTACGAAAAAATAATTTGAAAGTAATTCAAATTACATTTAATCCATAACGATTTTAGAATTTTTGAAGTCATTTTTCATGTAAAAGTTTCTAATAAAATGATGCAAATTATATTGAAAAATTTATCGTACAAAAATAATAAACGTTAATGAAATAATTGAATTTTTTTTAAAAGAAAAAATGAGATAAACGCCTTTTTTAGTACGTACATTTGACGAATGTTTGGCTATTTTCAATATCTGTTTAGACCATTCGATATGACTAGATGTCGTTCTCGAAATGAGCTTTTAGATGATGCAGACGATTTGTGAATTCGGATAGTATACGATCATTGACAAATTTTATAAATTAACATATTATCGAAATTTTCGAAATACTAATTCAGAACGGTCTACTTTGATATATCGTAACTTTTGCTATGATTGATCATTTCGCACGCCACTAAGAAGCGAAAAATTAGGTCATGAGTACTTTGAAATGATATTAAGAATGCAATGTTTCGACTTCATTTAGCATGTATTAAAGTATGTAGTAAAACAGTTAAAACTATTATTTTCTGGAGAGAGAGAGAGCCCAAAATTTTGTGAGGTCATTTGACCCCATGTGGGTCCCTCCCTGGGCTCAGGCTGTCGACAAATCTCAGAAATTACTTAAATTGAATCAAATCTACTGTGGAAGGATTTGCGGGTGGTGGGGAATATATACGGAAAGTGAGCTAACCGATCTACCAACTTTTTTTCATGCTCCCTCTTTGCTTTGTTATGTTGCATTTCGCAATTGGATTGGTAATACTAATGGTAAAGAAATGAGTTAATTTTTCCAATGATCACTAAACTTAGATCTATATTTTTTATTGGCCACTGAACTTTAAAATGTCGAGTTTTGACCATTGAACTTTGAAAAATGTCGAGTTTTGGTCACTAAATTTAGATTTATGTCTTTGATTGATCACTGAACTTTAAAATATAGAGTTTTGGTCACTAAACTTTAAAAAATGTCTAGTTTTGATCATTAAATTTAGGTCCATGTATTCGATTACTCACTAAATTTTAAAATGTCAAGTTTTGGTCACTGAACTTTGAAATATGTCGTACATTACTACTTGCGTACAGAGGTTAGGCCCAACAACTCCCGAGGAATTGCATTTTTTACTACTTGCCCACACTCAATCCCGATTTATAGCAGATAATACTTCTAGAAAGGGGAAGTAAATTTTAGGTTTTTATATCGTACTCTCTAAATACAAAATATCTTTTATTTTTAAAAATAATTATATTAAAACTTTTTATTTCTTGCACCACATTTTACTTTTATTTAAAAATTTTAATATTTGCTTATTATAACACTTATATATCTAAGGATTTTTCATGTCATTTTTATCATCAAACTTTCCATTAATTAACACATTTTATATCTGATAATAGTTTTATATCCATAAAGTCATTGAAATGGGGTAAAAATACTTATTCTCCATTATATTTATAAAAAATAAATAAGTAAAAAGTGCAAAAAAATATTTTCCCCTCATTTCATATCATTTGAAATAAAATATTTTGATATAAATCATTATCAAGGACATATGTATTAATTAATGAAAGGTTGAAATTAAGAATTTGATGAAAAATTAAAGAAATAATTACTATAATGGGCAAAGATTGAGGAGTTTAACTACAATTAAAATGTGGTGTATTAAATAAAAATTATGGTAGCAATTTAAACACCCTTATTTTAAAGAGTCAATGTTTAAAAATTAGTTCGAAGAAACTTTCAATTTGGCTCTTTCTTCTTATACTTTAATGCACAATAATTGCATTTATTAAGTCACAAATCTTGATACTCTACTTCTTAAACTATTCAAACCATAGCTAAATTGATTGGCTATTGAAATATAAAAAATTATGTTAAATAAAATATAAAGAGAAACCAATAAATGTTTATTGGAAAAAGTAAAATGAAGAGTCAAAATAGATAGTATTGTTAAAGTGCATTGACTCTCTAAATTTAAATATACTTTCTATAATGTACAAGATGTTCTTTAACAATAAAGTATCTTTTGAAAATATTCTTAATCCTTGGGCCACATTTTCCACAAAAATAAGAAAAAATAAAAAAATTTGAAGTAGTGAGTTTTTTTAGAATGTGTGATTAAAAAGTAGCAAAAAGAATTTTGAGTTTACTTGCAAATTATTTTATTAGAATAATAAGTGATTGAAAATTAATAGAAAAATGCGTTTTTGAATAATGGGACTAAAACAAGAATATAGAATTAACTTCTTATGGCTTCACCTTGCATTTGTTACAAATATTGGAAGAGTTACATGTTGTATATATTAAATTGCGATGATACACACAAGTAAATTTCTTTTTCAAGTATTAGATTACCAACAACAAAAGATTATCACATCAACTTGAAATATATCTTTTACTCTTTAAATTAACCTGCAACAAAGCCATGTGAATATATTCACAAAACCGTGTGATACTTTAGTAAGAGGGAGAATGAATAACTAAATGACAAACAATATGACTTCTTACTTCTTCTTTTTTTACTGAGTTGATCGGAATATTTTTCCCCGTTTGAGCCCCATTTTGGTAAAAAAAAAATATTTTGAAATACTAATTTTTTTTTAAAAAAAACTTATGCTTAAAAAGAATGAAAGTTTTTCAATTTACATGTAAAATTATTTTATGAAAGAATATTTGGTTGAAAATGATTTCTTGAAAAATGAAGGCCGAACATAGGCTTTTCCATGGTCATGTCTTGGCCTAATTAGCAAGTACGAGTTTGATTGGGTCATATGTGATGAGTAATCTTGATCGATATAGATTGCTTAAGAAGAGATCTTGCTATTGTGTCTAATGTGGATCCTCTATGATTCTATTGATTTCTTGGCAACTCTAAACGAAGTAAGGAAAGTTATCTTCGATAATTCATATGAAGAAGAAGATAATAGTGATGACATGGTCATGGGAGATATCATCGACATGCAAAAATATAAAAGGATTGAAAATCAAATAATTTCGAATAAGCCAAGTAACAAGCTTATAGAGGATCTCATTGTCATTCAACTCGATGAATCAACAACTAGAGAATGATATATAGAAATAGATGGATTAATTAAGAAGGAGCCAAATGAATTAGTGTAATTTAATGTAGATAGAATTAGCATGCAGATTTCCAACTTCATTGATTTTGTTATAATGCCGATGAGAAGATCGAAGTCTTCTTATTGAGTTTGAATCCGGTAATTTAGGCAAGTTATACCATGTTCAAGTTGGAAAAAGTAACATTTTGGATAAATGGATTAAAAATATGGTGCAAAGAAAATCTTCGGAAGCTAGAAAGAATTCTAAAATCATATTCAAAGTGCCATAAAGTTGAGTTTAAAACTATAAATTAAGAACTTAATGGGAAGCAACCCATTTTTGTAACCTTAACTCCTTAATTTTAATTATTGCTTGACATGTGAATGATACGGTTTCATTTAGTATATATTCACGTATAATTATTGTTTAGCCAAAAAAACATTTTGTTTTAATTTTTTTTATTAATTTTAGGTTCATCATTTTAGTTCCACATAAAAAAGTTGACCACGATCAACCGCCGTTTGACCGCGGTGAATATAATTTCCTGCTTGCCTTTGCAAACTGCGGTCCACCACGACTGACCACACAATAAATCAAAAAAAAATTTTCTCTTCTTTTTTCTTTTTTCTTCATCTTTTCTTGTTTTCTTTTATTCTTTTCTTTTCTTAATAAAAAAATCTGATTTTTTTTCTCTTTTCTTTCTTTTAATAATAATAATACATAAATAAATAAATAAATTTTTTTTCTTTTTTCTCTCAAAAAAATCAATTTTTTTCTTCTCTATCTTCTTCTTCTTCTTTTCTTTCTTTATAAAAAATATTTTTTTAATTTTTTTTTTAGGTCACAACTAATTTACAATCATCATTTATAATTAAATTAGTATAAAGTTACATGTGGATATATTCATGCTTATTTTGCTAATTCGATTTTTGTTTATGTGGGATCTTAATATGTTGAGTATAATAGTCATAATAATTATTATATATTTTTAGATTGGTTACACCGATGGAATATGTTGAAGGAACTTAGATCTTCATAAACCAAGATCATATTGTATAGCACAACCACTTAACTTATTGAAACGATAAGTTTGGGGGTGGTTATTCTATTGTTGGGAGCTATTTAGATATTTGTTGATTTTGTGCATGTTGAATATTTGTGTGGAATGTTTTTGGTTAACAAATAGAGACTAAGAGGTAACCATCTATTGGGGGTTTGATTTCAATTACTTATCCAAAAAGTAAAAGGCAATGCACTAGATGTGACACATAGGGAAAAGTTACATACATTGTTGTATGAAGCTAGTCTTGAGTAATCTAGCCCTATGCATCACCAATGTTTAGGAGATGATCCATCGAGAAAGAAGGTTGCTGCAATGTAGAGTGCAAACTAACTTCGAAAATCAAAGAAAAAAATCCAAAAAATAGAAGATGAGACACAATGAAAAATAAAGAAAAGGAAAACGTGCCAAAGTATGTTAAGGTAAATACAAAACAACTATAAGTAATTTGAAATTTGAACTTTTTGTGAAGGTTATAATCCTCGTTGAAGCTTTAAGGTTAAGATATTCAAACTTAAGGAGAAATATCATGTTTTAAAATAGTGACTTTCATCGGTGAAATCTAACCAAACTTGTGTAGGAAAGGATAAAAGAATTGTGTAATCAACCTTAGAATATACACCCAGGTAGGTGATCGAAACACGAGTTTGGGGATGTTCATCCTACGAGAGGCTAAGAAAATATTTGAATATCAAAGGTCGGGAAATAACTAATTTTGAAATTCGTAATAATTTGAAGAGCTATACATGCACACACACACACATCGATCAAGCATTGAACAAGTAAAGAATTGGTTTTAGTTGCATTCCTTATAAATTTTTCGTAAACTATCAAACGATTTCAATACTTGATGTGAGTTCGGCATATATATATATATATTATTTTATTTTTTTACTTATGTGTGTAGTATATAGTCTTCCTTGGGACAAACAAAGGTTTAAATTTTGGGTATTTGATAAGTGCATTTTATGCGCTTATTCAGTCTTCTATTCTTATTTATTTTTATGTATGTTGAGCGAATATCTACTTACAATTTATATGAAATGATGTTATTTGGAATTTAATTGGATTTGATTGGAAACAATTGAAGATTAATTGTACTGCAAGAGACCAATTGGAAGTATTAAAGGAGCATTCAGTAAAAATTCATAAGATTCGGGAGTTGAGGACTAAATTGCGGACTCCAAAACTTGCATCGGGTCAATTATTAATGATTTTAGAATGAAAAGGACTTAATTCCAATATTAAAAAATGAATGACTAAAGTCACGTGAGAAAAAGAGTTCAATTGGAAAATGAATTCATTTCATTTCTCTTCTCAAAACTTTTGATGGAATTCAATTTAACAACGATTTTGCTTAAATCTTGTTTTATAAATATATAACATAGTACAACAATTAAAAGGGGGTTGCGGAGTTTCACCATACACATATATTCAAGCTTTGGGGGATTCATTGGATACATATATTATATAAGCCCAAAAGAATGAAAAAGAATCAAGAAATCAACCAAAAAAATCAAGAGTTTCAAGGATTTCACAAGAAGAGGCGAATTCTTGATCCAAAATCTTCATCTTTTTCTCTTTTTTCCTTAATACCTATTGATTTACTTTAATTTCTTCTTGTATTTTTTGTTCACATGATATTAGTTAAGTAACCTATTTTTGAATCTTAATTTTATGTTAAAAATTTTAAATTTCCAACTGATATTGTGAATTGTTTTAATTTTCATTCTTAATGCTTAGATTAATTAGTTACTAATTCATTGATTTTGTTAGCAATAATCACATAGAGATGCAGATTATTTATTTAGATCACATAGTAAAAATCGGGACTAGTGTAAAACAGTAAAGATACATTTTTCTAGTTAATGCAGTCATTATATTGATTCTTAGATATTTAATGTGTTTAAGTAAGGTGAATCCGGATTCATATAGAGATATGAAATTAACTTAGTCAAATATAATCAATTTCAACTCGAGAGTGGTATATTGAATACGTTAGAAGAATACAACCGGATAAACATGATCAATTGTTATAAAATTTGGTTATTGAGATTAGGGAGATAACTATGGCAAATTCATAAATATTAACACTTAAATCATCGTATAAAAAGTCACTTTTATTGTTTTAGTACATTTAAATAAAAAAATCACAAAAATAAAAGAAACACCATATATTTGTTTTCAATCAAATTGAAGTAATTGAAGTAATTTTTAAATTATAATTCCCGTAGGAACGATAATTCGAACTTGTAGGTCCACTATTAAAAGTCAAAAGTAGCTTCTGAACTAAGAAGCTGAATTTAAATATATTTGAGTAATTTTTCTGAAAGTGTTTTATTTGATTAGCAAAGCCTTGAAAGGAAATTGATATAATGTGATTTTCTCATGAAACTCTGTTACAAAAAATAGAAATCCTACAAAACTATTGCAAACACTCTTATATTTGAATTCGGTGGCCACGTCCAAATATTACAATTTGCCATTTTTAAGCATGAAGCTAATAGATCATATGTTCAATTTAACGAATCATGTTGATATTTCACTTCACTCCTTTATCACCAACCATAGTTTCAATCTTCCCCCACGAGAGAAAATTTTGAGTAGTGAAATATCAATTTCACATAAATTCTATTAAAGGTAAAAAGTGGGCACTAAAGGACATTGGGAGAGAGCTGAGGTTGGAAAGTGGGACCATTTGCTACCTATTTTCAAATTTCAGAACTCATTCTACAATTTAATAAAATGTTAAAAGTCCTGAGTTGCAAGTCATGTTCAAAAGGGATAAAATCAATGCAATCGATCATCATTCGGTAGATGTTTGCGGTTTCGATTTATGCTATATGGAGTAAGCGCAATGCCAGGACCCATGGTGAGGCTCCTAAACACGATCCTGCTGTTATTCTAGATATTGTTTTTTCTATTTGTGCACGAGTGAATTTATGTAAGGCTTGGTCTCATCTAACGAGAATAGATGGCTCCAATGTTCATGGGGTTTTTCTATGGATATTTTTTATTGTTGTTGTTAGGATATGAGCACTAATCTAGGGTTCTGTTATTGGTGTTAGAAGATATATACTCCTAGCCTAGTTTCTTGTTGTATGCCCATGTGATTTATACTTTATTTTTACACTTTGAATATAATACACTTATCTTATCCAAAAAAAGAAAAAAAATAAAGATTCACTAAACTTTAGTTCGTCTTAATTGTAATAATGAATTTTAATTTAGTTTAATTGAGTCGTTGAATTTCAATTTTAATTTCAGATTTCACCCATCTGTCATATGTCGTTTTTCGTTGACACCACATCAAAAAGCGTTAAAAACGTGTCTTTTAACATTTTAAAAATAAAGATATTGACATGTCCCTCGTTTCATTGTTTTCAATTTTAAGTTGCCAACTGGAAGATCAGTTACAATATGATTATAAGCTAAGCAAAATCCATAAATTTGGAAGAGGATATGTGATGAAATGTGATACAATAGTCAAATTTGAAACTAAATTGAAAGAAAGCAATCCAAATGATATGAAATGAAGTTTTAAGCCTCAATTGGAATTTTGATAAAAATAAAAAAAATAAAAAAATTGAGCAACCAATGATAAAATTAAGGTCATTCAAAAAATAAGAAAATAGGGATGGCAAATAAGTTGATCCGCTTGTCGGCTCACAGGCTCGATCCATGGACCTCTAAGGCTCATACAAGGATGAGTTAAGCCTCAAGCCAATCACCAAAATAATTTACAAGCCGAGAGATCTATCTAACTAGCTTAGCAAGATCCTGGTGGCAAAATGTGGCCATTTGGGTGGTCAACGGTCATAGTTTGTTTACTTTTTTTTTTTTTTTTACATTTTTTTTAAGGGATTTTTGTTCCTATAAACACCCTCTCTTTATTCATTTTTTTTTCCACGCCACAATTCTTTCTACATTTTCAATCTAGAATTCTAGCATTCTACAACACAATTCTTGCAATCTTCATGTAATTAGCTTTTTTATATGTAATTTTAAGTTTATTATTATTCATATTTTTTCTTATTTTATTTCCCTCCAATTCTCATACAAAAGTATATTATTTCATTCCTACCTCTTTCTTCCATATAGTATTCCAATTCCAAAGGGATTGCAGAAAATTGTTGGACGCTAATGAATTTGATGACATGTTTGGTACTTCCAACACACTAGAAAGTACTTAGCTTCTCGCTCATCCTCTAGATTACGATTTTAATGTCTTAATGATATTTTAGTACTTCCTAATGATTTGGGCAATGATCTTGGGCTGGGAGCACAAAATTAATTGATTTGGATGATATTGAAGAAGATGAAATGCAGACAATAATTTTATGCAGTAAACAATGAAAGAATAAACAAACTGCTAGGTGTTGGGAACACTTCAGACTAGTGCTCACTTCAAACCATGAGGCTCATGAGCAAGGCCGGTCCTAGGCACAGGTAAATGAGGCTTGTGCCTTAGGTCCAAAACCACAAAGAGCCTAGTTTGGCCCAATTTTTATTATTTTTTTAATTTTTTACTATTATTATTATTATTATTATTATTATTATTATTATTATTATTATTATTATTATTATTATTAAAAGAAGGAAAAAGAAAATAGTTTTTCGTTAATTGTAAGATGATTGAGATATTTGTTTGTTGTTTCAATAAGTTTTAAATTAACAATATGTTGCATAATATATCCTTAAATTTTGCATTTACGTTGATTTTGGGGGCCAAATTTGGACTTTGTCTCAGGCCCCTACAATCACAGGACCGGCCCTGCTCACGAGCCACCATTTGAATTGAGAGTGTGGGATATGACTAGAGCTCGTTCTCAACTTGAGTGCAGACTAGCCAAGCTCATTTCCTTGGGGCTAAGCGAGTTCAGGTGTTTATGAAGAAGGATTTTGTTTAAAAAAAAAAAAAATGAGAGTAGAAACCATGCAAGGCCTCTTCAATTAGCTTGAAATCAAAAGCATTTACAGTGATAATACAAAAAGCAATGGGAGAAATAATGATGCATCGAGAATAAGAAGTAAGTTGTGGAGTTGATCTGCATGTAATACTAGAAAATTTTAACAAAACTTTAACAAACTGATGAGAATTTAAATTTAGTTAGCAGTAGTTTATATTACTTAACATAGTTGATTGTACTTACAACTAACTTTAATATAACATGTGGATGAACGGTGGAAATTTGTGGACATAGTATTCCTACTTTGCAAAAAGATAGTTGTTCACATTCTTGGTCAAACTTCTTCCTCTTTTGGATGTGAGAGAAATTGGAGTGTCATTGAAAGTAATCACGCGAAAAAGAAATAGATTGTAGCATCAAAGACTCCATAATCTTGTATACGTTACTCAAATTTTGTGATTGAAGAATAGGTCTATAATATCATCTATTTACTAGGCCATCGGTTTATTTTTAATATCTCGTTTATTTGATAATGTTTTCTTTATCTAACTATTTCTTATTGACAATCTTAAACACTTGTATGAGAAGAGATCTTGTGATATAGATGATTATAAGTGAAATGACAAGCCAAACTTTTGGATAGACGAATATGCACTACCCTATGGCTTTGAGTATCAAGAATTAGACAATTATATTTTATAAAGAACTTGTAGTTCCCAAATTTAAAGATCATGAAAAATATACTAATGTTCGAGGTTCGTAAGCTTAACTATCTTAACTCAATGTTGATATTGTTATTATGAGTATATTGACAAGACAAACTTTTGGATAGGGAAGAAGCATTACTTTTGTTAATTGTATGTTTTGAGTAACTGATGCAATTTTTGAAATCTTAAAAAAAAAAAAAAAAAAAAAGCCTTGTTTATTATCGTTATTATTTTTTTGTAATTTAATTTTTTATTTTTAAAAATCATCTGGTGAATCGTTATTTGACCCTTTGACCCTCCTTTTTTTGGGGTAAGCTGAGTCAATTTTTAAAACATTTATATTTCCTACTACATCTATCAGAATTAATTTATACCTACTACTGAGTTAATCAAAGTTACTTTTCATTTGGTTGGATCGAAATTGAAGCTTGTCTGTAGGATCAACTTATTCATTAGTTGGTAATTGGGTTTGCCTACTTTGATTTTTTATTGGAAAATTTTCATTTCCAAGAGATTATGTATAATCCATTTCAAACCTAAGAAACAAGGTTTATTATTTCAAAAATTAGATATTAATCAAATTTTATTTATAAAAAATTAATTAAAAATACATTATATTAATTAAATATATTAAGGTCATAATATTATATAATTTATGGTCACAATTATGCATTAGTCACAATTTGGACATCACGATCACAAATCATACATTTTTTACGTCACAGTTTGTTTCTCAATCACAAATTTATCAAATTACTAGATTACATATTATTCCTTGTTACAAATCACAAATTTTATAAGTCACAAACTTATTTTATGATCACAAAATATCAAATTAATTATTCAAAAATTATCAAATCAAATATCAAACCTAAGAAAGAATTGGCAAGGAGTAAATTTTATAGCTTCAAATTAACCAAAATTTCCAAGTTTCCTCATCAAAATGCATAATTTTTTCATTTTTATTTTTTTGGATGTAGCTGGCAGAATAGAATTTCCAAATCCCTATAGCAGACTGTCTGTAAAAATAATCTCAAAGCTAAAAATACTGGTTCAGGACATTGTAATATCGACAAGCTTAAGTGACTTGTTTGATGATCAATAGCATTTCAGGCTTTCTTCTGCTTCTTGACTGGAGGAGGCGGAAATAGAAAACGGAAAACCCACGCAGCTAATATTGCTCCAATGAAGGGGCAGATCCAGTAGACGTAGAATTGCTCCCATGTTTTGTGCGTATTGTTTACATATGCCCAGCCAAAGGCCTGCAAAGATATTAGATATAGATTAAGATGTATGATAAGGAGCATATGATCCATTTATAGATAAAGAGCACGAAAATAAGCAGAAGGGATAGGAGAACAATAACAAGTGATAAAAACAACAATGTATGGAAACTTTCTGAAAATCAGCACATATGTTGCAAAGTTGAATGACTGATTAGCTCGTTTGTTATAGTGATATTAAATTCAAACTTATGAATGTATCGAAAACTAAGGGTCCGTTTGATTGTCAATATTTTCCATGAAAAATGTATTTTTTCACCCAAATTCCTACTTTTATACTGTTTGATTGACTTTTTTCCATGAAAAACATTTTCCTACTTTTGGTCATGTGACCATATTTTCCTCAAAATCAAGGAAAATGTTTTCTTTAGGTGTAGTAGGATTTTATTTTCCAACGGAATTTTCTCCTTTCACTTTCTTATTCATCCACTCTCTCATCTAACCACAAATAAAAATTGGACAAGTATAATATTTTTAAGGCTAAAAATTAAATCAATCAAACACATTTAATTGATAATTTTCATACAAATAAGTTCTAGGGCAATTAAATTACCTATAATTTATTTTCTTTCTATGCAAATTTCATACTTGCAATCAAACGCACCATAAAGGTAAAGTTAATTTAAAGAAAATCATATTTTAGAACTCTAGTTCAAGTTTTGGATTGCAGGAATTAATAGGTCATTTGCAAGCTTGCAATTAGGGAAAATGGCAAAGATTGAGTGGTTGAGAAGCTTGCTACTATGGCCCCGTTTGGCTCCCATTCTCCTTCTCCTTCTTCTTTTTTTTCTTATTTTCAACTACATAATCTTCCATAAAATAATATTACATGCAAATCAAAAACTTTTCATTCTTTTTCAACAACACATTTTTCAAAAAAAATTATTCCAACCATTAAAATTTGAAGGGATGGGGGCCAAACGGGGGCTTATTAAGAGTGATTGCAATATTAAGACATGACAGTGCAATGAATTGAGATCCTTAAAATTATGCGCGCGGCTAACAGATCCATCATAGATCAACTGTGAAACAGTGTTGTGGGCGGGCAATACAATAGTCGTGCTGCTAAACGAAGCAACACCATAGATGGTGAAGTACAAGAGCCGAAAACATTACTAGCTTACATTCCGACCTAAGTAGCAAGAAAGACGTGGAATCCCATATGTTCAGTCAGCATTGATGGACAATAATCTAATGGCATGTTTGCTAGAAAGAATTGTTAACATTGACCACTATTTAGGAATAAAAAGAAACTTAAATTTTGTTATTTAGCTTCCATCTATGTTTACACCAAGCATGCACTCGTTGTGCTTATAGATGTCAAAGATCAATCTATACCTGGCATCTTAATCAGAATTTTGATGCAGAGAGAAGCATGATTAGGAAAGAATATAATAAAATCTAACAAGGAATTTGAAAGATATAAATAAACAAAAATAATGGTGTGGATATTTCTGCTATTATGCTAAGCAAAGAAACACTCTAAAGTTTCTTATAACTTGATTGAAGGAAAATTCATTGCATGTAAGACAAGAATTTACCATAAATTGCCCATGATTTATCTAAAAAGGGAACGTAAAGAGAGATGGGACTTACATTTGCAGGATTCATGGAAGGTCCAGTATAACTCGAACCTGCAACCACTAAGGCAACAGTTGACATAGCTAGCAACCAATTCTTCACAAATGGGTTGGTAGGACCCCTCAGGACAATGTAAAGGACAGCAAAGGTAATTATGAAGGTCAATACTCCCTCAGCAATTGCTCCTGTATTCAAATCGACTTTCAAAGAAGGACAATCTAGCATGTGCTTGTATTGCACTGGCATAACCTCTAGAATCCCAAGTGCACCACCTACTGCACCAGCTGCCTGTCAAGGACACCACAAAATAATTTACGATTTTTACAAAAAGAGTCTATTGGTTTTTTCCATCCATTCATTCCACTCTTTCACAGCACGTTTAGCTCTTCTGGAACCTCATTGTTCTTCATGATCAGATTAGCATGAATCAAGTGTTCAACTGCCTGAACTTAAGCAATGCAAATTTTAAATATTGCAAATCTAAACTATATTTCAATGCCAGCAATCCTCTAATCTTTGTCATTTACAAAGTACAAGCGAGTCATACAATCAGAGGTGGCCCTAAGGGTGCGCAGGTGGGGCAACCGCACAAGGCCTCAACGTTGTAGGGGCACCAAAATATTTTTTGTTATATATAGTAATTTTAAAATTTAAAATTTTTATTATTATGTTAGTTAAAGGGCACAATATTTATGAAAAAAGGGGCCCATTTTGAAATTTCACACTGGACATCCAAGATCTCAGAGCCAGGCCCTGCATACAATCCAAGATGATCTACTAATCTTCGTCATGTACAGAAGAAAAACGAGTCATACAATTTCCAAGAATCATCTTGCAAGGATCAAAAGTCACTCGGCTTGATGTCAAGGATTTGGACTCAGTTACAATCATCATCTCACATTTCATGAATAGCCGGAACACTAAGGAATATCCAGAAAGGAATTGTACGAATTGGTCTGATTTTACACCTTTTCCTCCCCTTTTAAGAAAGGATCCCGAAAAATCGATCTTTTTGTAGTGGTTGAATCTCTCTTCAAAATCCACATTCTATGTCCCGTCACCAATGGAATCCAAATGATTCAGCATTGAATTATTGACGTATGGCCTACGGCTATGACAAAACGACTGAATTTTTTGCTTTCTAATACTTATAATCTTGCAAAGCAATAACATAGACCATTAAACGAAACATGAGAATCGTACAAGAAGAGGTCACCTGAGCAGGAAAGCGGACGGCGGCGCTGACAAGAGACTCAGTGCCTCCAACGCCGGCGGCATAAAAGGCGGCGGGACCTGTGGGATTGAAGGTGGCGCCTCCCAGCGCATCTCCAATAAATCCGAATACAAACAAAAGAACAAAAAGGAGAAAAGTGGTGATCAAAAGCGTAGGCAGGCCTTGGCTAACCCCAAAAGCAGAAGCCACAACGAAAGTGAGTGCACCCAACGACGATGCACAAAAAACCCACAAGCACGTCACTATCGCATCGGCGATTGCTACCTTAATTGCCCTCATAGTACAATCCAGCTACCAGAAACAGCAGACTTTCGGCCCCTTTATTTTTACGTAAAGAAACACCAAAAAAAAACCCGCTTAATTTATTATATGATTCACCTGTAATACTTCACACGAATCGTAAAAACTTAAGAAGCAAAATAATTCACGAAGAAAATTTCCTCTACTTTCAAATTTCAACCAGAACAAAATAGTTATATTTAAGCCCGTGGGATTCATGAAATGTTGATTTTGACTTATTTTGGAAAAATTCCAAACAGAGGGCAAAATAATATTTTTTTGAGATTACGAAATGATTATCAATTACAATTTGTCCTTTCGAAATTTGTGCTTATCCAGTCCCCTTTTTTAATTTTACAAGCAGTTTTGCAACTTTTGCTACACTGGCATACTTAAATTTTAATTGACATTATGTGACACAATTTTACCATTAATTTGTTCAACACTTAAAATAATGTATTCAAATGCCATCCAAGTTGAACACAAATAATGTAAAATTAACATAATTCTTTTTCAAGAATCTCTTACGATCATATTTTTGTTAAGATTTGTTCAAATTTTTATAAATTAGTAATATAGGTTGAAGTTATTGTATATACTTTATTTTATTAAAAGTAATGTTATTTATAATGAGGACTATTGTAGTTGTCACACATAAATCATATAGGACGACTACCGGTAGTCCTTAGTGCTATAAATAGTATTATACTTTTGTTAATTATTAGTCTTTGCATGTGGCACACTTTGATCGAGCAATGTACATGGTTTGTTAATAATTCGATCAATTTTTGGTAGAAACTAAAATTTATGAGATTCACATATTTTATTATATTCACATCTTTTTAATCACATGTTTAATCAACTTTTATTAAAATTTATAAAAATCTGATTTCAATCCCATGATTTAAATTAGAATTTTATAATGAACAGGATCAACTATATCATGTCTCAAGTTATATTTGGATGCAATAAACATTCATAAATATTCCTCGTAAAGCAATTCGAGGATGCAAAAAAAATAAAAAATCAAAGAATTAAAATTTAAAGCCCAAGAATCATTCATCACAATTTTGGTGTAATAAAGGACCATATTGTCTTGTTTACACATTTCCCTTTTTTTTTTTTTTTTTTTTTTTTAATAAAATTTTTAA
>NW_019233458.1:20664-50358 GCF_002742605.1 Olea europaea var. sylvestris
AGGCCCATTTTTTTTTTTTTCCCATTTTTCTTTTTTTTTTTTTTTTTTTTTTTTTAATAAAGCATTGTATAATGGTGAAGGAGGAGGAGGAGCAGAAGAAGAAGAAACCTTTAGATTCAACAAGCATTGTATAATGGTAAAATTTAAAGTGTGCAGCGCCGATGAATCCCGCCAGTGGTGTAGTTGTAGCCTTTTTGGCTTTTCATCTTGCTTGTTATTGGCGCTTCTGGAGCCCAAAGAGTGATCTCTTTATTTTTGTTGTTGGGGAAAGTTCAATGCTCAGAAGGTTAGACTAGAGGAGTCACCAAGGTTGACAGGAGATTTTCCTTTGTTTTTACTTTCACAATCACTATCAGCAACTATCGAGCTCTGGTCGAAGAATAACATGACCTTGTACTTATATGCACCAGATTGGAGTTCTTTTTGTATAGCTTTTACATAAAAAAATCTAGGGTTCTTCTGTTGTTTTATGTATCATATCATTCGGCTTTGATCTAATATTCTACTTATATGCAATTTATAGTGAAAATTACCTTCGAAAACCAAAGTTAAGATCCCAAAAATAGAAGAAATGACACAATAAAAGAAAATAAAAATACACCAAAGTGTGTAAAGACAGTGACAAGATCACTAAAAGTATTGTATTTGTCCAACTAAACCTTGGATAGTTAATATCGGATTTAGATTTCTGTTGAGAGTTATTATCCTAGTTGAAACTCGGAGGATGAGATATTAAAATTCAAGGAGAATCATCACATATTGAAATAATGATTTTCATTAGTGAAATTTAACCAAACTTGAGCGAGAAAGAAATGAGCGTTGTGATAGTCAACCTTAGAATAAACATTCTAGATATGTAATTGAAATTAAGTTTGGGAGTGTGCATCTCATGAAAAAAAAAAAAAGTAAATATTTGTTTATTGAGGGCTAGAAAATAACCAACCTAAAATCTTATGATGATTAGATTGACTATGCGCACACACATCGATCGATCATTGAATAAGTGAGAATTAGTTCTATTTGCATTGCATATGAATTTTTATGAATTGTCAAACGATTTCAAATACGTGATGCAAGTTTAGCAAAGTTATCTAATGCTTTTATATTTTTGTTTGCATTTCTTTTTAGTAGATAGTCTTACTCGTGATGAATAAACATTTAAATTTGGGGGTACGTATTTGATAAGTACACTTAATGCGCTTATTCGAGCTTCTATTTTTATTTATTTATCATTATATTGAGCGAGATATACTTAGTTTAGATTAAGTTATGTTAATTGTAAGCAAAATTCGAATTGAACAAGTTTTGATGTAATTGGATTGAAGCTGTTCAAAATTGAAGAACTAGGGATCGAAATAATCAAGTTTTGAAGTTGAAAACCTGCCATTCAAATAAAGAGGACCTGAGATGTACAAGAAATTAGTATGGAAGACCAAATTTCATTAAAAACTATAAGAAATTTTAAATTTAGTGTAATTATACAAATTCTATATGGAAGATGCTTAAGGACTCTTTTATAAGGATTATCGTAGAATTCTATATATACTTTTCATTATTCGTTTTTAAGGGACGTGCAATTTAAAGAGGGGGAAAAAAACAAAACAAAAAAAAAAAAAAAAAAAAAAAAAAAAAAAAAAAAAAAAAAAAAAAAAAAAAAAAAAAAAAAACAAAAAACAAAAAAACAAAAAAACAAAAAAAAAAAACAAAAAAACAAAAAAACAAAAAACAAAACCAAACCAAAAACAAAAAACAAATAGAACATCAAGATCAAAGGCAAAAAACTTAGATTTCAAAACTTTTGAGATCAAAGAAGATTTTTTGTGCTAAATCAAATATTTCCTTTTGTCAAGATATCAAAACCCAGTCAGGAATTCTATACTTTTTTTTATTGTTTTTCTTTAATTAGTATGAGTAGCTAAATCTATAGTTAGGGGAAATAGTGTAATATGTGAGACCTTTTAAATTTATTTTTAAGATTTTAGTTGTTTAAAATTTATGTATTGATTTTTAATGCTTTTAATTACTTGGCCATTATCCAATAACATGTGAATCTATAACAAATCGAGAGATAAATTGTAGATTTCGATAGCATAATAAAATTCGATAATTTGGATAACAGAGTAGAGAGACCTTTTATGGTTAGTATAGTCGTTACATGAATTCTTAGAGATTTAAGGCAATTAATTAAAGTTTATTCGAATTCACATCGAGAAATGATGAATTGGCTTAGTTAAATATTTGAACTTGAGAGAGGTAAATTCAGTACTTATAAAGAATTCGATCGAACGTTACAATAGTTGTGAATCTTGATAAGAGAATTAAAGGTGATCATTATATGAAATTATAAGTCCTAACAACCATATTCATACTCTAAACCTTAATCTGATTAATTGTGTTCATTTGGATATATAATTTAGTATAATTGGGTATTTTAGATAATTAATTAAAACTGCTATTTATTTTCGTCAATTAAGACTTAAAATTGCATGAATGATCATCTAAACCCATATATAGGTCCATTATATTACTTGTTACGATATAGTACACTTGCGATATATGATCTTATACTTCAGTAATTACTTATAGAATTGAAGAGATCAATTATATTGTTCAACATTGCCTCAAGAACCAAATTCACATAATAAGATTGGAAATTTTGTTTTGATACTATACAATAGTATATATGTTTCTAAGTATAGGTTCTTGCCCAGCCGTGGTTTCTGAAATCGAGATGGAATAGTTGTTCATCGGTTGTGCATCGAATTTTTTCAATACTGCAATATCATTTGCTTTTGGCTCATTTATGGGAGGGTTTGAGGTGGTGAAAAAAGTTTGGCATCTTAAGATGGACACAAGCCCGCAACAGAAGTTTGTCCATACTCAGCATTAATTGAACTAAGCTTTGTAAAATTGTGATTAATTGTGTTACCATTACTTGTTTCACAAGTGTTTATATTACCACAAAAGTCGTGGACTAAGATTTGAGCTCTTTCGATTATACCAGTAGTAATTTTTTTATGGTTTGTTTGCGAGGAATGTAACATCCAGAAATCTAATACAGATTCTACTGGAATCTGTTGCTCGAGTATAATCCTTGAGCTTTCCGTAATTTATTTGCAGTCTTGGTTATCCTGAAATATTTTGGTACTTCTATGCTTATTTTTCGACTCTGAGAGGTAAATCACAAGGTGTAGTACAGTAGTAGCTCACACGCATCACCTACCCGGGGAAGCTAAAAGAGAATTTGCATTCACGTCTTGGAGAAACCATGTATGGCACGAAAGATAAGAGGGGTTTTGAAGGTATGTTGAAATTTGATGAGCTAAAGGCCAAAACTGAACGATCATCACCTGATTTAGGAGACTCTAGAAGGTAATTCTCTTAGTTTCGGGTTTATATGTAGCCCATGTTTTGTGGGGATTAAAATGTAATTTTGATAAAAGTTGATGAAATGTAAAGTTGAAAAGTTGTGGGTCTTATGAAATGTGTGATATAAATTAATTGTTGACTTTAACTTAAATTAAAATATGACTTTTAATTTCCACTAAATAGGGGTGTAATACATTATGCCAACAGTGACTTTTATAAGTCTTGTTTGGGCTCCACTAAAATGAAATTTTGGGATATCGTGTGTTGGGATAATGATTTTTTTGGAGAAAACATCTGATTAAAAAAATAAAGTAAAGTTTTATATCATTTTATGGAAGAATGTGCAGTTAAAAATGAATTTTGAAAAAATACATTTTTGAAAAAATGAAACCCAAGCAGTGGCTAAATTTGAACTATTGCTATTTTCATCTGGAGCTGTGCAGAGTAAAAGCATATCTTTGATAGATGATGTCTATTGTACCTCTACCAAAACCTCGAATTTGAATCGATATATGCTATAGAGTATAGAATCAACAAGATGCTGGTGCTGGATGAAAATTCTTTCTTTAACATTTTGGCCTATTAATAACTCCCATTATGCGTCCTTGTTATACTTTTTTCTTTGAACTATTTGGATATCCCACGTCTCTTGAGAAGCCTAATTATTTTGTTGTGTGGGGAGCTGTACAAAGTGCCTATTGAAGATGTACAATCTCAAGGAAAATCATCACTGTTGCAGAAGCTTACTCCAAAAATCTTTGAAAATGTGATTTTTGGGCTCAATTTTACGTTACATTTTTTACCAAACAACCAATCCAAATGGTTCCGACCCAAAACAATATATTTACGTTGATTGCTTCTCAATCTCACCAACAAAGAAGAAGATAATGGTGTTGATTTGCAAAACACAAAGGCATGAGAAAAAAAATGAATGAAGGCACAAAGAAGAGATCAAAACGAATGAGGAAGTCACTGGTTTTTCTTCACAATGGCGACGATTTTCACAACAATATGGCAGCCATATTTTTCTCAGTGTTGTATCCAAATCACACACTCAAAACGGCTAAGGTAAACACTATATACATAGGAATAATTTAGGCTTTAGTTGGACCAAGAAAGGGATTAAACGGGCCAAGATCCAAGAGCCGCCCAATAGGTAAATATATGGGCCGTGAGTAGTATTAATTTCTTAATCTACTTCCAACGATCCACGTTGTTTTTGGGTTAAGCTTTTATCCTGAATTTTTTGGTAATCAATTCACTATTAAACGAGGCCTATGAAATTATAATCCAACGTTTTACATTGTCACCCGAGATTTATTGAATATCAAAATCCAACAAATCTCCACCTTAATATCCAATCAACTTGCAATCAATCAAAATACAAAGTTATACTTGCATAATTAAGGCAACCAATAAAACTGGTTTCACAGACCTCACTTCATGTTCTAGACTCGAAATACATACCATACATATTCCATGTACTCACCAGGACTAAGGTAAAAAAAAAAAAAAACAAGTAATCACGTTAATCAATCAAGGTGTCTTAACAGATAAAGGATTTCAACATTTAATCACATTTCCACTTGTGATCTAAATGTCACACTCCACATCTCCGATACATACCACCAATATACCCTTAGGCACAGTGGCTGATATAGGATTGGAGGTTAGCTAGGGTGGACGTTGACCGTCAATAGTCAACGTCCGTAATAGCGAGGTCATTTATTAATAGTTAGTTATATAATATTAAAATTTTTCAATCTATTCGGAAATACACTAAAATGAAAGTCAATTAAGACAATTGCATTCTCTCTTTTCCCTTCTAGAGGCCTTCTTATTCTTCTACTTTCTTCTTTCACCCCATACATACGACATTATCACAGTCACTTAATACCTTTCTTAACTCTTCTATATGTATGTATATGTACGTATACATATATGTATGTATATACATATGTACAGACATTATATGTATATACTTAAGTATTTTACTCCCTGTGTTTCAAGGACGAAACCCATTATCAAGCATTTTAATTTAAATGTAGGTTATAAAGAAATGAGAAATACCTATTTTTCTTCCAGTTTGTTGAGGCTAAAAACAGAGATGACGAAGAGGCCAGCGTTGAAGCTCATCGGTAGCATCAATAATCACAGGGAAAAGGGCAGAAGGGCGGCACATGAGAAAGAACCAGGCATGCAAAATGAATTGATTTGTAAATTGAAATGGTCAATTAATTGGTATTTGGTGATGGTATTTGCGAATTGAATGGATTTGAGTCATTTGATAATTGGGCTTTATTTTTTTTAAAGGGAAAATTACATAATTCCAGGTACTTAAAGATTGGAGTTCAAATATCAGGGTGAAAGTATCATTATCCATAAATCAGGTTTGATATAAAAATTCCAAACCCCAATTCAATTACAAGTACAAACCCTAATTTTATTTTTCTCTCACATCTCTCAACTGCTGATTTGTCTTTCATGTAGCTCATCATCAGCGACCACCGCAACCTTACCGCTCGATGAAGACGATGATGCAACTGCAACACTCCGTGAGTGACGGTGTCGCCGTCGTGGCCGAGGACGAAGTGTTTGCTCTCTCTGTCTCTCACATCTCTCCTCATCGAAGACCATCGCAGGTTGCCATGCGACGATGAAGCCTCTGTAACCGTGAGCAACGATGTCGTCGCCGTGGCCGACGACGAGGACGAGTGTCGTTGCAGCTGGATCTGACCCATTTTGCTTCTTCTGCCTGTGTGACTGCTTTTGCTTGTGCAATTGTGTGGATCTGAAGACTATAATGCCTTGAACACGTTGACAGCAACGAAGATAATGGTGGACTGGACGGTGTTTTGTGTGTTGGTGAACCTGGTGGTGAATTGGTGATGGCGACTTTTGTGGTGAAGGTTATGGTGGTGAATTTAGTGGTTTGGGTGTGGTTTGGACGGTGTTTTGTGTGGTGGTGGTGATAGTGTTTTTGTGGTGGAGGTTTTGTGGTGACGGTTATGGTGGTTGTGATGTTGGTTGGCGGAGGTAACCAACGTGACTTGGTGGTGGTGGTGGTGGTGTTGGTGGTGGTTGTGGTCGGGATAGTATCCGTGACCAAGTTGTGGTGGATTGGAATTGGTGTATGTTGTCTTTGACTAGCTATTTTGTCCACATGTGACGAACTATTAATCTGTGACATTGAAATTCGATCATTTTGTAAATAAAAAAGTTATCCGTGACCGTCAAATTTGAAAATATGTTATCTGTGACCTACAATTTTTTGATTCGTGATCTATCAAAATTTTGATTTGTGACCAATTAATTTGGTGATATGTGATCGGTAAATAAATTTGTAATCTATAATTGTGAACCTATGACCATTAATAGTAAAACTGTGGCTTTATTATCATTATTTAATAATTATTTTTAATTAATCAGTGAAAACCTAATTTTTGCATAAATGAAGTTTGTAACCTGAATTTTGAATTATGCATAGTTAATGCCTGATTTGTGAACTCTTCCCTTTTTTAAAAACATGAGGCCTAAAATTAAAACAAAAAAGGCCCAAAGCCCAAGCGGCCAAATTGTTCATAATGGTCATTGTAAACTTTCACCCAACATTGGCAACGATTGTAAACTTCAACGGAGTCAACATGTGCGATCGTACCCCGTTGTCGAGTTCTGGTTATGCCACTGCTTAGGCATCTATACTTTGTAATATCAAAAGACACAAAACACACTTACCGCCCATGTCTGAGAAATTATATTGTGTATGTACTTTTTCAAGTCTTACTACCTCTTGTGATACAATAAGTCTAATGAAATGTAGTCTAACATCAATATGCTTGGTGGGTCCATGAAAAATAGAATTTTTGCAGAGAGAGCCTTGAAGATTTGGATATGAATTCAAGTTAGTTTTTGCTCATGCTAGCTATGAGGAGCTAGATGATAGAGAGCCAAAAACCTTTGAGGAGGCAATAAAAAGTGAACAATCAAAATAGTGATTTAAGGCAATGAGAGAGGGAATTAATTCTTTAGAAAAGAATCAAATTTGGGATCTAGTATATAGACCTAAGAATAAATTTACTGTTGATTATAAGTGGATTTCTAAGTTTAAGGAGGGTAGTAGTGTATCTGAACCCTCAAAGTTTAAAATTAGATTAATAGCTAAGAGATGCACATAGAATGAGGATATTGATTATAATGAGAGCTTTTCATCAGTTGTTAAGTACATCACTTTAGGGTCATGCTTGCATTACTTGCATATTTTGACTAGGAACTTGAATAACTTGTAATAAAAATTATTTTTTTATATGGTAAATTTAATGAGCAAATCTTTATGAACCAACCAAGATGTTTTAAAGACAAATTAAAACTCGATCATGTGTGTTTTCTTAAAATGTCTTTATATGGCTTAAACCACTAACTTAGACAGTAGTATAAAAAATTTGATTTTTTGTACTCACTATAGGGTTTCGAAAAAGTAAATTTGATCATTTACTATATTTCAGCATAATAATATTAATAACGACTCTTTGTTTTTATTGCTCTATGCGGATAATATACTCTTAGTTAATTCATCACCTAATAGGATAAGTAATATAAAAATAAAGTTGAATGACGAATTTGACAGGAAAAAATTTAGGTAAAATTAAGAGAATCCTAGGTATGAAAGTTGAAAGAGATATGTCAAATTGTGCTTTGTCTTTGCAATCAATCTTCTTATGTTTCAAAGATGTTGAAAAGATTTGGCATGCATAATAGCAAACCTGTTACGTTACCTTTAACAAGTGCCATGTAATGAAAATGAAATAGAATACATGAGTATAATTCCATATTCTAATGTGATTGAATCTATTATGCATTTGATGGTTTGCACTAGGCTTGATTTAACTTTTGCTGTTAATATTCTTAGTAAACACCGTGAAAAAACCTGAAGTCTCTTGTAAATAAGATTATTTGCAGATGGAGGAAAGCTTAACTGTCCCTCGAGGGAATCTTTGGAGATAATTAGAAGTTTTTTGTCTCAACATTTGGCCCAGTGTGTCTCAATTTCCCCTTGCCTTACAAGGGAACATTGACATGGAGATGCCCCTTGAAATGAAAGTTAAATGTCAAGTTGTCCTTCTGAATCACTTATCAAAGTTGAAGCAATGATAAGCAAAATGTCGTTATACCATTCTCCGCTACAGCTAGGATTTATGCACAATGCCAGTAGCTTTCTTTATCTTGATTGCCATTAGTTCGTTGAACGCCTTTTAATTGGGTTATAAATGAAAAGGCAGCTCTATGTGGTAGTCGTCTTGATTTGGATACACTTCTGAGGAACGTCCTCTTATCTAAATAATGTTTTGTGTGGTGGATTTGAAGTTTGAGATGTCGTGATAGTGTCTTTCTATCCTTAATTGTGTTAAAGTGGTTGTGGTAGCGTTGAAAAGGAAAGAAAATTGCAATGGGGAATGGAATAATGTATAGAAAAGGAGATTGTCAATTCCTTGTTCGGGAAATACTAATTTCTTGTCTGACTTTTGTGAATTCTGTAAAAGTAGGATACTCAAAATTTGGTATTCGAACAATTATTTAGAACAGGTTGGCCATTGTGAAAATGGAAGATACTATGAGAGAGAGAGAGAGAGAGAGAGAGAGAGAGAGAGAGAGAGAGAGAATATAATTAATTCGGGTTCTTTAAACATGGTAGATATCGAACTTAATTACTAAAGATATGAATTGAGAGTACATATATGAATGTGTTTTTTTAAGGGGTTTATTTGATAGTATTATTTGAAAATTATTTTCCTCAAACTAATTTTTCCTAATAAATTTATTTTTTATATTTTAGGGTCTGTTTGGTAGTGATTATGGAAATTGATTTTTTGACCATTAGAGAGAAAAGTATGTCTCATCTATGAGTGAAGAAATAAAAAATAACGATTGGAATAGTGAAATAACGGTCAAAAAATTGATTTTTTGAGGTGAAAAATTGCTACTAAATGAGCTTAACCATAACTTTTCACTATTCATAAAAACAAATATTTAGGAAAAAAATCATTTTTAATTTACAAACACTAAAACTCATTTAACAAATCTCTTGTGGGAGTACGTGAAATATATATTGACTTTTTTCTTTTAATATTCCCCACATGAAACTATTAAAGAGGATTTTTTTTTTCCTTGGACATATTGGGTGGATTTTTCTAAATGGCCTATCACTATTTATTCTTGCTAAAATGTCTATATTACCCTTAATGAAATGGCTTACCATATTTTGCACAAAATATCCTAATTTATTGGAATAGTTCCAAAATTCTTCTATTTCTCTTATTTCGAATTTTAATATATAGTGTCATCCTTTGATCTAGTAAATTAGTATAATCTGTAATATAATTGTCATATAATTATTTAAGATTACCATATTCCTTAGATGATATATCCATAGTGTTTAGTTGAGAAAAAATATTTTTTTATTTTTTCTAATAGTCTTTCTAACAGATTATCTAATCCTTTAATTGTATAGCTTGGCATCATACAGATAATTCCTTACAAGTTTTATGATAAATAATAATAACTTAATAGATAAGTTTTTGCAAACATGATGAGTAATAATCCCTACGATTCTTTCAAGATATTAGAAGAATTCTTTCTAAATTTAACAAAGACAATAATTTTATATTACTTTTGATCTTAAATGTGTATTTTTAGAACCGAGTGATCTTCAGACTCCGAATCTGCAAACTGCTCCCTCAAATGGCCTTTTGCCTTAATGGAAATTTTGCTATTTCAGCTTCTTGCTCTCACTGTATCTTTTCTTAAAATTAAGAATAAGGATCTTAAGTAGAGAAAATTCTCTCTTTGTTAAAGTAAGAAAGAAATTATATTCTTTAATCTATCAAGAATCAACGGGATAGGAAGTTTAGAAACTCATATTTTTCTAATTTCAAAATATTGGAATCTTATTTCTATACTGATTTATAAGATTTCTATTATATACAAGGGGGTTTCCAGAAAAACTGATTTTAAAGAAAGTTTAGGGAAAGAGAATGGTTTCTAAATCGAGATGATCCATTCTTTCGAGATGATCCATTCTTTTCCCAAAGACCTCCATTTATAAATTACTCAAATTTGCTATTATTGGTTTATTACATCATTGCATATATCAGAATTTGAAAAGGCTCACATGCCTCTCTATTCTTTTCCTCTTGGGGTCTACATTTTCACATGCGTTTTTTACTTTTTCATCAAAGGGGCATCTTTTCCTCTACTATTGTCTTTCCATTTTTGGCTCCATATGCAGCTAGCTAGATGCTTTGGTAGTGGTAGGTCCCTATCTTTTATCAATCTTTTTAGTCTTGTTTACATGTGGGGCACTCCCTCAATCTACATGATTCTTGGATTGTTGTAGGACTTCCATTAATTTGATGAGTATCAAATTTCTGGATATATTCTTTCAAAATAGTAGATTTTTCTTTTTCATTATTCGTAAGGAGTGTCCATCCTTCATATTGATATAAGCATCTGAATTTTTCATCATATAAGTTTTTTGCAATGTTACAAAGAACTTTCATCCCCAAAACTCTTCGGGATTTTATCCATGATTTATTGATTTTAGGCAATGGTTTATTATTTCGGCCAATTTCAATCTGAAAATCTCAGCCAACATATCCAATTCTGATAATATGTTTAGCAGGATAGTATATCCTTCCATCAACTTCGGGACTTATTGAATAAAATTGATATAAATCGATCTCCCTTGGGCAAATTTTGAAACTTCTGCCCTGAATATATCATCAAATTTTTCAATTTCTTTTAAATCTTTTCCTGGATAGATCAAATCCAGAAATCCATAATCTGCTGCCATTTTGACCATGAAAGGGTCTGCATCTTTGGTAATTATTAATCTGGGATAAACATGATCTCCTGATACAATAAAATATGATTCATTTTCTTCCAATTCATAAACAATTTTGGCAAATGATCTATATTCTTCTTCTTTTGATGATAAAGGGGTATCATCATCTTTATCAGTTTTGATCCTGATAACTCTTGTATATGCATCACCATTTTTTATAGTCACCTTCTGGGGACTTGCTATGTCTCGTTTGATATTGTTGGGTCCACTACTGCTTCCTGGCTGTGTACCTGTTTGTATTTTTGAGATTGTATCTATTGGTATTTCCTGTTTGGTATTTAATGACTCGAATTGTGAAGTGATATCATCAATTCTATCATTCAATTCTTTGGTATATTTGGAATGAGAATTAGAGATTTCCACCAGCAATTTGACATTTTGTTGGATAGATTCTGTCATTTGCTCTAATTGCTCAATTTCAATTTTCATATCTTCTAATTCTTCCATAAGGAATTACATTCGTTTTTTGAAGTCTATTAATGAATTTTTGATATTATCTATCTCCAAATTCGAAATTCTTGCTCAAAAAATCTGCAAGATAATTATTTATTCATTTAATATGAACAATATCAAAATTGTAGAATAATAAATATGCTTGCCATCTGTGTAACCTTCTATATTGAGGTTCCATAGGTAACTTAATTCTAATAAGTCCTGCAACTTGAGAATTATCAGTTTCAACAATAAATTTTTTAGATAAAAGGAATAATGAAAACTTTTTTATTCCGCTAATAATTGCTAGCAATTCTTTTTCACGAGTAGTATAATTTATTTCTGCTTGGTTAAAAGTTCCACTTGAATATCTGCATATTTCATTTAAATCTGTTTTTAATATAGCTGCCCAATATTTATCCGAGGTATCAGTATTAACAATTAGATTATCTTTTTCATCTGGTAACCTTAATTTTGGTAAATTTTTACATTCTTCTTTTAATGATTTAACAATTTCAGTATGTTCTTTATTCCAACCTTTAGTATTTGTTTTCCTAAGTAGAATTTGTATCTTATATCTCTTTTTTGAGAGATTTTCAATAAATCCTTCCACATAGTTTAAACATCCTAAAAATTTTTGTATTTGTTCTTTGGATTTTAATTCATTTGGAAAGTTTTCTATCTTTTTAGATATATGAGTCTGTAATTTTATTCCCTTTTTATCTATTGATAATTCCAGAAAATCTATTTCTTGTTTCTCGATTATAGATTTCTTTTTAGAAAGTACAATTCCTTCGTTTTTACATTCATTTATGAATTGTAATAAAAGATTCCTATATTCTTTTTTATTATTAGAGTATATTAGTATATCATCTATATAAACAATAAGAAAATCACTAAACTTTTTGAATATATTATCCATTTTTCTTTGAAATATTTGAGGTGCATTTTTTAAACCAAATGACATAACAATCATTCATATTTTCCTTGAGGTGTGCTAAAAGCTGTATATTGTATACTGTCTTCTTCCATTTTTATTTGCCAAAATCCTGATTTACAATTAAATTTGGAATAATATTGTTTTCCTTTTGCAAAGTTTATTAAAACTTCTTTATTTGGTAAAAAGTAACCATCAAATTTAGTATATTTATTTAATTCTTTATAGTTTATTACCATTCTAGCTTTTCCTCTAATCTGCTCAGAATGTTTCATAACCATAAAAGCTAGATTACTATGAGGTCCATTACTGAGTCTAATTAACTTTTGTTCTAATAGTTCTTTTATTTGAATTTTAAATTATTGCATATCTTGTAAGGTATATATCATTAGTCTAACTCTTATTATAATATTTTCTATTAATTCTATTTTAGCTCTAGGATGAAATGGTTTCCAAAATAACAATGGGTTTTCTCTATAAATTTTTTTATAATTGTTCTATGATTTTTTTCATACTTATCTCTATTTCTGTTTTTAGGATTTTTTATATGATAGTTTTTTATTTTTTAGTTCATTTTGTACTATTGGTCGTTTTTCCCATTTATCACCATGCTAGGCTGGCTGAGCTCTATAAGGTCTAAATTCTCCTGGTATTTTTAACAGATGTGCACAAGGTGTTTGTAACATTATCATGTAATTATTTTGTTTATAATATTGAAATTGTTGGATAAAGTCATTTCCTAATAATATATCACATTCTAAGTTATTATAATTGTATACTTTATTTATTATAACTCGTTTACTACCAAGTATTATATTAACCTTTTCAGCACTATCAATTATTTGAGTGCTTTATTCAATCACTCCTGTTATTTTTATTTTACTATTTTTATTCCATGATTTTATTAAGAAATTTTTAAAAATTGTTATATCACTTTCTGTATCAATTAAGGCACAAGTTGTTATATTTGTTTCTACTATAGTAACTTGTATATATATTGCTAATGGAAAACTTATTTGACTATTCATCCACTTCCTATTTTACATAATGTAGTTTGTCCTTTATGAGTTATATATAACCCTTCTCTTTTTATACTATAATCTTCTAATCCATTTAAAAAACTCATTTCTAATAATATATGAGGTTCAATATCCATACTTTCATCCAAATAACATGGTACTAAAAGATCAATCCCACCTATTTTTATTGGTACTTTTACCTTTAATTCTGTAATATATAGTTATCCATCAAAATTTCTGTATTCATATGGTTCTATCTTGTAAGTCATTAATCCTTCATTTTTAGTTGCAGCCATATGACATTCACCAACTCCTGTATCTATCAATATATTTGGTCCTTTTATATACCTTCTACCGTTGAAATATTTTCGTTCTATTTTCATATTTCCAATATTTCCATGAGATTTAATTTCTTTTATACCACTAGTTTTTCCTAAATATTCTTTTTTATTAGGTAGTCTAAGACTTTTTGATTTTTTTTTATCAACCTTCCATTATGAAATGTTATTTTATAATCTTCTTCTTCTCTTAATTCTGTTATTTCAGGCTTATTTTTAGTTATATTAAATTCATATTCTTCTAGAATAAGATTTATTTGTTTGTTTGGTTCCACTATTTTACTAATATCCTTACATTCCTTATTAATTTCTATGTATGGTTTATTGGAATAAATAGTCCCATAATTAGAATTAGTAAATGTATATAATGCCCTATATTCCACACTCATAATTTGGTCTCTTAGTTCCATTATATCATTTCTATGTAATTTGAAATGTAATTCTAAGACTTCATTAAAGTTTTTATCTTTCAATGAGACACAATATTTTGGGTAACAAGTAAATATTAACTTTTGATATGCTAAGTTTCCTTCTATAGTTCCTAAATGACCATCTTCCAGATTTATAATTCTTCCACCATGTAAACTTACAGTTAATGATGAATCTATTCATTCCCTAAATAAGAATTTAAACATTATTTGTATTCCTGCTAAATAAATATATTGGATCTTTTCACTATGTTTTTTTACTTATTTTTGATAATAATTCTGATACTGTACTTTTTGTTAAAATGTTTATTTTATGTGTTCCTTGAGTAGTCCTGACATCTATAGTTTTTTGAATCTTATGGTATTCATTTATTGTTATTCTTTCTCTTCTCCATATTCTATCTAGAATTTTTCATTTTCCTATTTTCAAATCTAAGGATAATTTTTGTATTTTCTTAAATTTATTATTATCAAAAGTTACTTTAAATCCATAACCTTTTATTCCCTCATATTCTTGCTATGTTATTATTTTCTATTTCTTCAATTTCTGTATTCAGATTCTGATCCATGATCTTCTGAATCTACTCCACTTATAAATATTTCCTGATTATTATAATATTCAATATCAGATATTTCACTTAATTCACTTTCTATTTCAAAATAATCATTTTGTAATATTTTCACTTTTTTCTTTGTGCAATCAGGACTTATATGGCCTATTTCTCCACAATTCCAACACTTACATTGTTTTTTATCTTTCTTATAAGGTTTATTTTTCTGTATATTATTTTTCCTTTTACAATATTTCCTTCCAGGTTTTATCTATTTTTCTTAAAGTTTTTGTATTTTTTAAACTTTCTGTTTTTATACTTTTTTTTTATTTCTTTTTTCAGAATTACATCCCTATCTTTTAGGTTTTTCTATATCTTCACAACATATTCTAGTTAATTTTCCTGATTTTTTCAATAATTGTCTTTGTTGACATATATATGCCAGTCTTTCAAACAAGAATTTTATTTTTGATCCTAATGTTCTAGGTATTCCTATATTTTCTTTAATATATTTTTCAAATTCTATTTAAAATATATTCCCCATGAGCCTGGTAATTTATTGTAATACATATCTTGATATACTTCTTGTTTCTCATTACTATAAAATTGAGTATAATAGTAATCCTTGAATTCACAAGTATATTCTTTAATTTTACAGATATCGCAAATTGTTAAATTAATTAACTTAACTCTTGCATTATATTTTTCTCATATTGCTTCTTCTTCATAATTTCTTAACCAATTTTCTCCTAAGAATTCATCTGCAATATATTCTACTAATATTTCTATTCCTATTTTATTTGACTTTATTATTTCTGTTTGTACATTTCTTTTTATTAGTGATTTTGTATCACTACTAATTCTTTCCCACCAGTTTCTAACATTTCCTTCAAAAGATGCAATTAAAAATTCTATTCTTCTTTATTGTATAAAAAGAATAATATTATTGAGTCTGTCCAAGTTATTAAGGCTTTCTTAGTGTCGATTTTGCAATCTAAGTCTAATTTTGTTCCTCCATGGTTAACAGGTTTATCATAATTATTATTTAATTCAAATCTATTACTATATTTATTTCCTTTAGACGGTTGTTTTTCTCTTATTCTATCATAAAATTGTCTATATGGGTTATTATACATCGGAGCATAACTTTCATCTGGATTTATTGATTCTTGTTTAGAGGTCCCTATGAGATTAGATCCTCCTCTAGTATTTATTAAGATTTGGTATTCAGCATCTATACTTTCTAAACTTAAATGATCAAAATTATCTATAAGTAGATCTAATTCTTCATTCATTTTCTTTGTCTTGATTTTCTTCAATTTTTTGTTTACCTAACATTTTTTCTCTAGATTCCTCTTCTTCTAATATTTTAGGTAATATATTTTTTCTAAACTCATCATCCATGCTTTCTGTTTCTATTATTATATTTTTTCTTTCAATATGTTTCTTCCCTATTCTGGTTATTTCTTTTTCTATAAATTTTTTATCTATTCTATTATTCATTTCTTCATTTTCTTTTAATTTTCTAACTTCAAGTTTCAATATATTTATATCATTTCTTGCTTCTTTTATTTCATTCTTTATTTCTTGTACATCATTTATTAATGTTCTTATTAAATGTTTTAATTCTTCCATATGTTCACCGATTGACAATTTGATATTTTCTTTTATCAATTTTTTGATTGACAATAATAAAATGCTATATTCTCAGCATTTTTACAATCTCTTATCATTTTATCATACTTTTGTTTTATAACTTCAATATTTGTTAGTTCTTTTAATTTTTCATAATACCTTGTTTTTTCTTTATACCTTTCTTGTTTTAATTTTAATATTTATTTTTCTTGAGTTTTAGTTATATCTCCAGATATTAATAATTCATCTAAAATTTTATTATTTATTAATCTTATTCTTCTTAACTTTCTTTCTAAAATATTTTTAGTTTCTTCCATTATATATATATGATGATTCAAATATTTCTGTATAGTATAATTCATTTTCAAATACTTCGATAATTATTTCATATATACGTCTATCTTTGATAAATTCTACAATTAATTTATGTAATATTTGTTCCTTTATTTCTCTAGGTAAATTCCTAGTTACATATAATGTTATTATTTTTAATTTACTAGGGATAGGGTTGAAAAATACATAACATCCTTTTTCTTCAATACATTGATAATAATTATCTATTTTTATGATTTCCATGATCTATATGGCTCTGATACCAAACGGGATGGGTGTTACTATGAACGAACAAAATCTAATAATCTATAAATCTAAAAATCTAATATTCTAATATTCTAAAAATTCTTTTATTTTTGTTTTAGTTAATTTATTTGTTATTAGGCGTATATAAAATCTTAAGGTAAGGTTAAAAACTAATTTTTTGTATGCTTGTGGTAATCTATTTTTTATTGGTATTCTCATAAATTTTTAAGTAATTCTTCAAAATCTAGTAATGTATGAGAATTTATAATATCAATATCTGTTATCATATCTATGTCTGTTCTAAAAGGTATATCGTATTTTGAGATATTTTTCTTCATTTTTTCTAATTTATCTATGATATCTTGTATATCTTTTATGATTATTGATCTTACAATTCCTTTAGCAAAATTTTCTAATAAGTTTTCTTTGAAACATTTTAATATGTCTTGTGATACATATAATTGTTCTTGATATCCTATCTTATCAATTTCTTTTTCAAACTTAATGTCTTTTTTATTTTTAACAACCATTTTTATATTATATGGTCCTCTCTTATATTTGGGTTTTTTCATTTTATAATTATTCATAAAAATTAATAATTCTTTCAAATTTTTAGAAAGGTTACTTGTTAATTTTTTAAGGACTTAGATAGAAGATTTTTATTTTGAAATAGGTTGTTTTTAATATTTGTTTAAGGATATTTTAGGTAGTTACAAATGTTTGGAAAAGTCAAGGGTTAATTTGGAAAATGACCTCTTTTATTTGGGTCAATTCCATGTATTTCTCGACATATTGATGTAATGACATGACTATTATAATGAGGAGTAAATGAGAGAAGCTGACATTATTTGGAAAAGAGAAAAGTTGAATGGTAAAAGTCAACTTTTATGAAGTTAATTTGAATTTATTAATTGGGGATAAGTTATCGAAAAATCTTGATTATACGATAGTAACGAGGAAAGCTAATATACAAAGAATAGTGATTTTGTCGAGGGCATGGCAAAATGCACCTAAAATTGGCTCATTCAATTCTATGAGGATTCGTTCGATTGCAAGAATGAAATTTGGGTGGAAAGAAAACGAATTTTTGGGAATTGAATTGCCTAGAACTTGTTTTATTTGGAATTGTCAATCAAATATGTTTGATGTTAAGGGTGTGCCTCAAAATTAGGCTTTGGATTGTTCAAGATTACGTATGAGATTTGAAAAATCAATTGAATCCAAAATTAAGGAAATAAAATCTAGGCTCCAATTTTTTTTTTCGTTTTATATGATTTTTCTTAATTGTAACCTAATTTCTTACCTGTTATGACTCTATTAGGGTTATGGATCTGGCCTATAAATTAAAGGCTCATCTATCTATTTTAAATAAGCATCATTGATGTTCTGTATTATTCTCTCCATATTGTCGGGTTAATAAAATTTATCATTCTTCTGTTTAGTTTCTTTTTTTACTTTACTTTAATCTTATTTTCATGGTGCGATCTTGAATATGTCATTATTGTCATTAAATCTCAATCATTATTGTCATTAAATCTCAATCTTGCATTGATTTTGGGATCAACTATCAAAGCACGAGTTGCAGGTTTTTCGTGATTTGGTTGAGATTTTTCAAGGATGAATTCGTTGAAATATGAAATTCCACTGCTAGATCGCAATAAAAGATTTTCTCTATGACAAGTAAAGGTGAGGGCTGTGTTGACGCAGATGGGTCTTGACGATGCTTTGTTGGGTTTTGAGAGGATGTCAGCAAATTTGTCTATGGAGGAGAAACAACGGAAGGATCGAAAAACTCTAGTGCAGATTCATCTTCACTTATCCAACAATATTTTGCAGAATGTCTTGAAGGAAAAGATGGCGGCTGCTTTGTGGCTCAAGTTGGAGCAATTATGCATGACAAAGAGTCTGACAGCAAACTGACTCTAAAGCAGAAGCTGTATTCCCATCGTATGGCAGAATGAGGGTCACTGCAGGACCATCTTACTGTGTTCAAGGAGATTGTTGTAGACTTGGAGACGTTGGAGGTAAAATATGATAAAGAGGATCTCGCCTTGATCCTGTTATGTTCGCTACCCAATTATTTTTTGTCGTTTCGTGATACTAACATTGTTGAGAATTTTTCAAATGATAGAGATTAATGTTGGCTGTATCTGATGGGGAATCCAAACCTGGGGAGTGAATTCTAGATTCTACATGTTCGTATCATATATGTCCCAATTGGGCTTTATTTCAAACATATGATATGGTGAAGTAAGGTGGAGTTGCCATGGGAAACAACCAATCTGTCGAGTTGCAGGAATCGGTCGGGTCAAATTGAGGCTACAAGATGGGACAATGAGGACACTTGATCAGGTTCGCCATGTTCCAGACTTGACAAAGAATTTCATATCGTTCGAGTACCCTGGATGTAAAAGGGTATAAATTCTTTGGTGAAGGTAGAGTCTTGAAGGTCCGAAAGAGTATCCGGGTTGTACTCGAGGGAAGGGAAAAGTCTCAGTTGTACATCTTACAGGGAAATGTAGAACCAGTTAAGAGACATCTGGACAAGTTCAATATCGTGGTGGATATTCAGTTTGATACAACACCTCTTGTGATGGGCTCTGGGTCGGCTCAGAACATTGCTCAGGGAAGCGTTGGTGATTCCACTTTGCTATCAATTTCAGCGGTTGCACTGTGTTCAAATGTCAGGGATAGACTCATGGAGCATAGGTACAGTGGTGTTATTGATGTTTGTGATGATTTTGGGATCGTTGAAGGTGACAGTTCTAACAAAGAACCTTCTGATCAAGCACTTGGTATGGTTTCCGTTACAGGGTGTGCTTCGACCCTGTTTGGTCAACAGTAATTCCTTGATGGAATTTTGGAAACCCCAGGATTTGGGTTCAGGTGTCGCTCGTGGACGCCGTGCAGAGGGTGATGGTTTGGTGATGGAGAGTTTTAGTTACTATGTTGAGGAGATTGGCCAATTCATTTCGATGCAAATGGATTTGAAATCTTGGAGTTTCATTTGTTGCACCAGAATTTTGAGTCAAGGTGGAGATTGTTAAGAGTGTGCCTCAAAATTAGGCTTTGGATTCTTCAAGATTACATATGAGATTTGGAAAATGAATTAAATCCAAAATTAAGGGAATAAAATCTAGGCTCTAATTTTTTTTTTCCTTTTACGTGATTTTCCTTAATTGTAACATAATTTCTTACATTTTAGGACTCTATTAGAGTTATGGACGTAGCCTATAAATTAAAGACTCATTTGTCAGTTTTCAAGAAGCATTATTGCCGTCCTGTATTATTCTCTCCATATTGTCGGGTTTAATAAAATTCATTATTCCTCTGCTTTGTTTCTTTTTCTACTTTTTTTTTTAATGTTGTTTAATTTTCTACTTGAAAAATGTTGAAGTTTTGGATCTTTTTATATTCGTTTGGCTTTATTTTCCATGTAAATTGTCAATTAAATGGATAGATTTTTTTTACAATCGTGAATAGAATCTGTTTCCATTAAAAAAAAAAACCTGCAAAATGAATTCCCACCAAAACCATGAGAAATTGAATTCAACCAAATCGAGGAAAACCGATCACGTGCAGGGTGAGGGTGGAAAATGAATTACTTAGAAAATTTGTGCAATCAAATACCCAAAATGGTGGAAAATGGACAATTTCCATGAAAAAGTTCCTCTATCAAATAGGCTCTAATAGAAAATGAAAAATAAGTTGTGAATAATTGATTCGTCAAATTTTAAAAATTAGTTGCAAATGTAGAATATTGGAAAAATTATGGCCATGGTCCTCGTAAAGAAATAGAAACAGGTAAACGAATAAATGAGTGAAAATTCCTCTATCAGAATCGCATATGAGTAATTTGTAAATCGAAATCAATCTCTAGATAGAGAATCAACCAAATACATGGATTATTATTTTTAAGAAGTCTTCTGTAATTGATAATTGAGTCTTTCTTTAGGCAAAATTAAGTCACATTCGTGAATTATAGTACCTTGTGACTTCCAATTGAATTCTTAGCATATCATGAGGTTTTACATTGGTTCAGTATATTTGCATTAAAAAATTAAATTAAATTAAATTAAATTAAATTAAATCATACTTGCTTCCTTCTTCTCTCGCTCGACTCTTGTTCTCTACCATTTTCTTTATTTAAGTTGGCCAAAAATATAGATTCGAGACCAAGTATTCAAAAGTCATTATTTCTCAGACTTAATATATAATATTTTTTAATTAAAATATCTTATTTCATTCGAATAAGTAATCTTGGATGAAATCTACATCTACTTTTGAGTTTTGCTTGGCAAACAGGGCCGTGTGTCCAAGGGGACATGTATCCTAAACAAAGAAGAATTATTGTTTACTTTTTACTAAAAAATTAAAAATCCTACTATTAAAATAATTAAACGAGAACCAAAACGTCAATTTTAGTGTTAAAAAAAATGAAAAAGAAGAAGCGTTCAAATAATGCAATTTCCCAATTTTTAGCCTTACCCGACCAAATTTGACAAACCAATAACAATAATATAAAGTGTATAATATTCACGGTTCTCCAATCATATTCCCAACCTTTCATTTGTGACATTCATCTCTTCAATCTTTTAAAAGTGTACATACTGTATTCTTAACTAAAAAAACACATCTATTTAGACGTTAAATTGTCAAGCAATGCACACATGATGTCTAACTTAAAAGGTAAACTTACTCGATTTTTTCATTTATTTCAAACTTAAAACCGTGATTATTTCAAATTACTTTAAATATTGCTCTTTTCTTTATAGTTTTACCCTTTTAGTCATGCATCACGTGGATGTTGTGTGGCCAATTAACGTCATCTACTTTTCTATCAAGTCGAAATACGCTTACAATGTTAAAAGTTTGGGACATGATATCTTATTTAGTCATTGTTTCAGCAATAATGTTATGGGTACAGGAAACATTTCATAGGAAATATACAGGAATTCAAAAATCTAAGCTAGCATTTAAAAAAGGCAAAAGAAGTGAAAATGAAAATGGAAAATAAGCAAAACAATAAGTTAAAGAAAAAGTCAATAATGTCAGTCTTAAAATCGGGAATCCACACAATTTCCCCCAAAATAATCACTGCCATTCTGTCGCTCATTACTCTACATCTCCAGCCAATATCCCGTCGACCAACCCAATTAAACCTCCAGTTAGTTATTTTAAGCTTATTTCATGATTTTTATGCAACTTATATGAACATTCTCCCACTGAAGAAGAAATTGACAGAGGACAACACATTCAGGTTAAAATTTATGCTCTCTTTGTGGGTTTGCGGCATTTCTATTTTTTAAATTTTACCAAAAATTCCTATTTTTTCATTCATGGGTTTTTCTTCATCTGTTGTCTCTTCTTTTTTCCATGGAGAAGTGTATTATCAATGTTTTTTTTTTTTTTTTCCGATGTAAAAGGAAATTTTTTGAAACATGAAAAAAATCCTACTATGTCTTGATTTTCATATGCATCTTGTAAATCATGTTCACGTTTTGTTAATTATGATTTATTTATTTATTTAATATTTTTCATCTTTGTTCAAAGACTTGGACTAATGCTTAATCCACTATTTCTGTAAGGGTGTGTTTGATTACATTTATTTTTCATGGAAAATATTAATTTTCCATCCAAATTTCTATTTGGGGTGTTTGATTGCTATTTTTTTTCATGGAAAACATTTTCCAACTTTTGAAAATATGCCTAATTTTCCTTGTTTTTAAGGAAAATATTTTCCTTGGGTAGAGGTGATTTTTATTTTCCACAAAAGATGGAAAATATTTTCTTTTCTAGGTAATATTTTTCATGTTAATCAAACACACTCTAAGATCAATTTATTTAGGGTTACAAGGCCAATCAAACCATCACACGACAGTTGTTGAAATCAATGCTGCAGGTAAACATATTAGGTTTCTAAGGTATTTATGTAAGCTACTTTCATTCACGCGTGTACTAATTTCTCATCTTCTAAACTAGATTTTGTCATACCATCCTTCTATCAACATTTACCTGATCAAGGTGGCAGAGGCTTGTGATGAATGCTTCAGTTCTGTGTTTACTCAATCCAGTTTGAGAAGTAAAAGAAGTTTTTGTGGGTTGATTGTTTTGATCAAGAGCCACAATATGTACCCGGGTTTAAAGAAAACATATAGCAGCTCTAGAATGTTGGGACATTTTGTAGATATTGAGATAACAAGGCTTGAGAAATCCATTATTGTGGAATGTAAAATCAGTTTCTGCATTGAACTTTACATAATGTTAGACTAACTTCTTTTTGTATAAAATTTGTGGGGTCTAGAATTTGAGTTGGATAAGCAGTTTTTATTCCTTTCCATATATTGTTGGGCTAAACTTGTTGATGCAGACATCTTCATTAGGCCATTTGTTAGGGCCCATTTTATCTTCCATTTATTTTAAGACCTTATGTTTTATTGGACTTGTATATGGGTTTGGCCCAAGCCCATGTTTATTATTTTGCTATTTATATGATTGTAAGGAATTGAAGAACTCAGTTGATGAATTAATGAAATGAATATGCTTGATTATTACGTTTTCCTTCCCCTTCCTCCCTAACTTTTCCTTCTTCTCCAGGTTTCTCTCCCTTGCTGCCGTCTTCTTCTTCTCTTCCTCTTCTCTTCTCCTTCTTTCTGAGTTTCTGCAATTCTGCTTCTTTTTTGTTGTTTTATTCTCTGTTGGAATCCCTTTTTGCTTGTATCAAAGTGGTATCAGAGCCAGGTTGGATATCATTTTACTGTCATGTTCTTGCATATCCCAGTGTCGTCATCTTCAAACTTTATTAGGCTACAATAATCAGTCACCGTTCTCATCAACCCACAAATTGCAATTAAAACCACCCATATACAAAACCTCCCACTACCTAAAATTCTCATCACACTAAACCTGATTAAAACCGTTGCCACAGTTAGCTTTACTCACTGCAATGCCAACCTTCACCTGCCCAAGCCACCACCTCGTCCACCCCCACATAACCACTACCAAAATATACTACAAACGATAACCGCCTTACGTATGACCTCATAAGAGCTGCCACAACAAAAAAAAGGACTCCACTTACCCCCACGTCTTCATTTAGCAACCCACAATCCTCAAACTCGCTTTCCAAAATTACCAGACGACGCCTCCTCTGCATCTGTTTCAGCCTCCGCAACAACCTTCTTTACCGACTTAAACCACCGGCATCTTTTATCAATTTTGCCTGCACCACCATAGCCCACCACCTACAAATCACGCCGCCACCACTATTGAATGTCAACCAACAAATCTAGCCCAAATCACGCCACCCTACTATTCCACATCCAGAAGTAGCAGACTCCTCCACACACCCATAAAATCCAACCGACGCCGCCTCTTGCCAGGGACAACCATTGCTGTGACCCAGCAACTCTAACCACTTTCCATCTCGTCGTTGACATCTATGCCACAACGACCGCGCTTGGTGTACAGGGGTGATCCTACAGGCATTTTACAGGCTTGCGTGGAAAGTCACTAAATTCTCACAGAAAAAAGAAAGAAAAAACTAGCAGGCAAAAGTCAGTCAATTATTAAGCCTTGTCTTTCACTCTCTCTCCTATAATCCCCAATTTGAAACCCTATACCTCACCTGACCAAGCGCGATCGTCTCGCCTCTTCACTTCACATCCACAAGTGAGCATCAGCTGATTTGCCTCCATCTCTGGTAGCCCATTAACATTTTGTGGTCATGAGGTTGTCTTCCCCCAAATGAGTGCATCTTAGAAGCCGATGTTGAATGACCTCGATTAAGCCGAATTTTCCACCATCACTGTGTTCTTCCTCCAAGCTATAGGCAAAAGAATCGTTTCTCTCCCATAATCCCCAAGCACTTTCCCAGTCTTTGAAAGGCATCGAACAACTTGACGATCCCCTGAACTCTCTCTGTTGCTGAACGAGTTCAGTGACCAAAAATAAAATACGACCACGACCATCTACTCTCATTCAGGTAGTAGTTTAATTTCATCTTCCTGTTGTCATTTACATGGTTCTTCTGAAAAAGTGCTAATTGATTGGTATGAAAGACAAACAGCAAACAAAAATAGAAAGGGACAACTGTGAATTCATAATACCTTAAGCGGTGCTCTGTCGTTATTGTTAATGTAACCGTGTCATTCCTCGTCTGATGGATAACGTTCTGAAAAATCTAGACTTACTGGAGTCTTATTATTGAATCTAAATTTATTTTCTTCAAATAGGAAGAGCAAGTGTCAAGCAAAAAATCCAATATTCCCTGCATGTAGTTGTTTATAATGTCCAAGCAGGTTGGGCCAATTGTTATGTCGTGGTGGTGCGTCTTTTATAATTTATACATTATTTATGTAATTCATATTGCCGATTGATTAGTGATGGCAGGTTGATTTGCATAATAGAATACCAGGGAAGAATTCAGGTGTGTGCCATAGTTGTAGAAGCAAGGACACTTATTTGCCCGTTGTGTGAGTATGGATATCAGAAGTGCTTTGAGGTGGAGAAAGAGACTTTTAACAAAGGTAGATTATTCAAGTGTTGCAGTAAAAAATGTGGATTTTGGGCATGGTACGAAGAAGGTCAAGCACGAGGTGAATGTAGTAGCATTAGTGCTACCTCGAGTGCTACCTTGACTACCCCAATGGTAATGGAAGCAATTGAAGATATGAGTCACACGTTCCAATCTCAAGTGCGGTTAAATGATAACGAAGAGCTCCATATCGTTGTGAACGTGATAATCCGTAAAGAAAAATGTGTTGCATCTGGGAATGCAAAAGGGAAGAGGCTGGCTTAATTGGCGTCGTTGTTCGAATGGGTTAATTTGAGTTATGTTTGTCGACGTATGAATACTAAGAGGGAACTTTATATTTGCTTCTTGATAATAGGTCACAATTATGTTAAGTGTTTTGCGACTTGTGAAGTATGTGACCCAGTGTACTTGTATGTCGATCGCTCTGCAGGTTGTAATTTTGTTACATTACTGTAGTTTGGTTAGCAATTGTAGCTCTAGCCTAGATAAATAAAAATGCCTACTTGTATGTTGAGTGCTCTAGCCCAGATAATTCAGTGTTTCTGTCCTTTAGTTTGTGTATATTTTGTTGTGAATTCAAACAATAAATGGACTGTTCGACTCATTTTGATACCACTAGTAAAGGTATCATCGACAAATCACGCATCCAATTGAATTGTGACCAGCTAACATTTTCCTTGTGTTTGTGTATCTAATATAATTCAATGGCTCTTGCATTTCACATCCATTACTCACATAACACATTTGTACACAACCTTGTTCCTAGTACAGAACAAAAAGAGTTCTAATTTAACTCACAAGTATTACTAGTTTTAGTAGGTAATTACTTGTCAAATGGAACAATTCTTTGCAACAAATGTTACCAACGAGGAAGATAAATAGGTTTCAACATCTAAATCCTCTGTAATTAGTTCTAATTCAAAACCAAGAAACATGAAGTAATACATTTGTTTGAAACATTAAATTATAAGTGGTCCCTCTATCATAAATGCAAACAAAACATACACCAACAAAAGAATCAACAATGCATTCAACATTTGTACCCATTAACACTCCTAGAAAAGTTATAAACATTACTATGGACACTTTTGACCTCAATCCATGGCCCTATATCAAAACATTACAATGATTTCCAACTATCACAAAATACAAAGTGGTCCAACCATGATTATCCTATCAAAGTGGTCCCTCAATCCTTCCGACAACTTGGTCGAGATCCCTTTGGCCATTGCATATGATGTTTCCACCCCTGCAAAAGGGACCACTAAGTCATCCATGTTAAATTTTCCCATTTCTATATGCGAAGTCAACGATGGATGCTTAACCTTTTCACATGCCGCTGCCACCTTATTCTGGTAAATTTGGATAGTAGTAAGGCATTCTACGACCTGCCGTATGTGACGAACATTAAAACATGTAATGAAATAATACGAGAATGAATTATAATGAAATTTGAACATTTATTTACCTTGCGAATGAAATATAATATCACGTGATGATAGAGGCATAACGTTCGAAGACAGGCATTGTTGGGTAAACATATGATTTTCGGTATCACCCTATATGCCGCAATAATGTAAATAAAACGTAAACATCCATTGCAACAGAGAAATGAAAATACTAACTATCAACATTTGTGAATAGGAGAACGTGGTCAGTAGGGAATAGTTTAGTTGAGATACTTGAACTTCTGGTGCAACCTCCGGGATGTTAGTAGGTATGTCCCTCGATGTGTTTCCCTTGCTTGAAGGGAATTTCCCTGCATTTATATCAAACTTAAAGGAGAATTCAAAAATGTGGTGCTTTTCTATTGCGATGCCAACAAACAAAAATACCTTTTTTTCTTTGACCTCGACTCCAACGGGCCTTTTGTTCGAAGTTTCTTTGGTGCACCATTTCTCTTCACCAATTTAGGGTCCCTCACTCTCGCATGCAGATTTTTGAGAATTAATATTCTGAGAGGGTAAGTGAACAGCAGGCTGCGACATAACATTACTTCTGTTACTCGACTTGGTCGGCATAAGCTCTTTATATTGGTATTTTATCCATCCATTATTGCACGTGATCGCCCTTCGTCATCTGCGGTGAGGTCTGCCAATTGCAAAAAAGCATGACACATATCATTGTATCTCAACTGTACAGGAGTAATAACTAAGCCAGCATAGTTCACTGCCACTCTTGCGTGCGCTCGACTAACATCTTTTTTCCACCTTCGTAGTATATACCTTTCTGGCATTGATGTCACGTTGTTACGGATCAAAACTGTGATTGCATGCCTGTATATTATCCCTTGGAACTCGAACAAGAGGAAACTACAAACAATTTCACTACTGTCCCTCTGAAAAGAGACGAACCACTTTTTTTTCTTCCGTATGTGTTCGATCAGCACATCCTCTAAAATTTCATACGTGGTCCCCGAACTTCCCTCCGAGGCAGTTAGGAGATCACAATACACCTTCCCTGTGAACTCATCTTGCACTTCCCAAAACTTCGAAATTGTGTACACCAACTGAATTATTTTTCCATTTCATAATTTGTCGCACATTGTACCATTTACAAGTATGACTTGAAGTTAGCTTGGTACTCTTTTTCAACCTTATTTCTCAGTGCTCGTTCATATTGTTCAACGAACTGTTTAAGTGAGGTCTTCAAATGCACATACGCATCGAAGAAGGCATTCATACTTTCACTTCGCTAAGTCGTAGACATACCAGCCCAGAATGTTGTTTTTAAGAAGCAAGGAACCCAACGAGCTCTGTTGTTATACAGTCCAGCCAACCAGTCATTATCATGCAATTCATACTCATCAATCATCATTCTCCAACCTTCTTCAAATTCTGTACCAGTCTGCGAATCATACACCAATCTATGTATAGTCGAAAATATGTTTCCCTTGTCAACATGGTACCCAAACTTCTCCAGCAATTTCTTCAAAATGTGCCATAAACACCATATATACTTTGTGTTCAGAAAGACAATCTGAATAGCATTTTGCATGGCCTTGTCTTGGTCTGTAATGATTCCATGGGGTGCTTGACCATGCATACACTTAAGCCATGTTTTAAATACCCAAACAAATATATCTATGTCCTCGTTCGACAATAGACCACAATCGAGCAATGTAGATTGACCGTGATGGTTAATTCCAACAAAAGGAGTGAAAGACATATTGTACTTATTAGTCAGGTAAGTGGTGTCGAAGGTGACAACATCACCGAACTCCCTACATGCCCGCCTGTATCTAATATCAGCCCAAAATACATTCTTCAGTCGTGACTCATCATCCAAATCGATACTGAAATAGTCCTTTTCCACACAAGGCATATTCTCATGTCCACCAACTTCAACGACTACAGAGTCGAAACTTTTATGTAACGATATTCCTGCCATGTCATTCACTTCAAGCTTCCTTTTCACATGTGCTGGCAATTTTCGATTGCAACGATAAAACTTGGACTTTGAAGGGTTGCTGTATGATTGTGCTCAAGATTGACTGTGTTGATTCTCTAGGTTTCATTAACATCTGAAGAAACAAAGATCCTAGCTTTACAATCCGTCTGCGTTGTTGGTTAAGGCTTCAACGAACCAACGACATTAGTACTCCTTCGACCTTCACGACTACATGTAAAGGTCACATATCTTAAAAGTCCATCGTCTCCTTTTTTTGAATTCCTCTTCCGAATGGGAAAACCTACATCATAGGCATATCTTTTGCAGAACTCAAACATTGCTTTTTCATCGTTGAACTGCATACCCACCTCCGGCACAATCGAGTCCCCATCTCCTAAACTTTCTTCTTCCACTAAATTCGTATTTTCAACAGCATTCTCATTTTCAGAGTCTGCCAAAGAATTATCGACCACATCTTCCATAATTTACTTTCTGCAATAATATAACTGGTAATGTTACGTCACATAAATCAAATATACTACAATAAACACATCAAAATAAATTCAGTTTATATATATATATA
>NW_019233458.1:50624-68576 GCF_002742605.1 Olea europaea var. sylvestris
TATATATATATATATACATATTCACCCACTACACATTGCTGCCAAGTAATAACATATTTATATTACAACAAATTCATCACAAAAATTATTCACATTGCTGCCAAGTAATAACAAATTTATCACAAAGTTAATTCACATTGCTAATACTTAACAAGAATATCAATAATATTGTCATATGAAAATGGGCAAATGACAGACACAAAGATAGACAATAGTGCACTCACGAATAATTCACGGCTTGTGTGGAAAACGGGCAAATGGCAGGAGGGTTTTGGGCATTTCGAACCGCTGCCGGAAGTTTAGGTCATGTAGGATGTGAGAGAGAGTTCGAGGTGGAGAAGATATTCCGGCAACCATCCCCAATTTGTGGATTTCTCATTCAGCTCACGCAGCTCGTTCGCGGTGGAGAAAATGGGTGCAATGACGGACCGTTGTCCCTCGTTCAGCTCACGTCGAAATCTGCCAGAGGTGGAAAATATTTCTGTTGGTCGGATGGTAGTGGAGCAGGGAAGTTCTGCTGAATTTCAAGCTTGGAAGGAAAAGGGAACCACGAGCAATCGTTTGCTATTTTGGGGGGAATTAAAGTGTATTCACGTGGGATGCATCTCATTTCCCTCCATTATGTTTTTTCTTATTTTTTTATTACCAACAAGTGGGCCATCAAGATTCATTTTTAAATTACCTGTAAGGTTGAATCTATATGCCAAGCTTATTCCATGCCACAATCCCCAGTTCAACAAATGATCAGACCTTGTCACGTAAAAGGCAATATCTATTTCAATTGGGTCTCTGCCTTTAGTTTGTTGGGCCTCATTTTGGACTTTATTTGGTTGGATTGTATTGTAATAGATTAGTATTAAAAAAATGTGAAAAAAGGAGAATTTTTTTATATTATTTGCAGGTGATCTTTTATTTCTGTTGACTGACATTCCCTCAAACGATTCAATAGCATTTTGCCATCGTAATCCTGCCAATGTGAAATTCGTGAATGGGATATCATTTGACTCCTGAGTCTCGTCAAGTATTGATATCTTTTGCATTGAAAGTTTTACTTTTTATTTAAGTGTTTTGGCTTGTTACTTAAAAAAAAAATGTTAGGGTATGAATATCAAACATTAGGAGTCCACTTGTTGACAAATGGACAAAAAATTCTTCAATTTTTATTGCCTTCAAATAACTCCTATTGTTATTTGAACACACTGAGTATTTGCTTTCACGAGTAGACCAATTGCCTTATGCTTCCATGCTTACATCCATTATTACAATTGGCATAGCATTGATTTCAAATAAGCTATTAACACATCTTGAATGTTCTATACGAGTAGCAGTTGTTTCTTGCCTTGGTGAAATATTCAGCATTACAGCACCTAATTCCCCTTTTTGTGTTAAAATAGTGCAAGATATATTTCTCATGATTATATCATCATTTGCATATCTCACGAGCACATCCATCAATTTGTATGCTATGGCAATTAGGATACTTGATACAATGGCTGATGCAAAATACTGCCTTATCATGTTGGATCTAGATTGTGAACGTAAGATAATTGACATTTTCCAACACTTTCTTGTAGCTCTGAAAGGAAATCATTTAGGGAATGTCTTCACATCCATATAGACTATCATGACCTTTACATTAGAAGAAAATGACAATATTCCTCTAGATTTGATTACCCTTCTATTGGATAGTGTTCAAAATAAACACAAAGAGGTTTCTCCTATTGCATTTAGTGTGGTGAAAAGACTTATAGAGAAGAGTGTTGAAAGATCAAACCTTACTTTTCGCAAGCTATAAAATCTCTAGGGGTTTGTTTAGATGATTATATACAATTTTTTCCTCCATATTTAAAGAAGTCAAGACTTGTGAACAGTGTATTGTGTCCCCTATTTTGACCATATCTGTAGTCGATACACTTCACAGTGACATAATTGAGAAAGTACTTAAAGTAATGCCATCTAAGTCAAATATTTCAGGTGTCTTAGATCTGGTGCCTATTATGTTGAATGACTTTTATGTTGACTTTATTTTAATTCTTCCTCAATTACATGAGATTCCACGGGTTGCCACATTGTTCTCTAAGATCATTACTTGATTGCACACTCCTATTGACATTAGGATGTTGCCCACTAATTATCGACATATTGTTCTAGCTCTTCATTATGTTGACAATATTCCTAAATTTCATGCCAAGTTAAAATGTCAAATCATTTCCGATCATGAAATTTTTGAATTTACTCTCAATGTGTAATACAAAATAGAGTGCTCTATTGATATGTACTATACTTTATTGCGAGTCTCTTTGATCCGATTTGCTAAAAATGCGAAGAAAAAGTTTTTGGACCACTCGTATAAAAGTTTTCCATTTGACTGGCCAACTCATTTAAATGAAAGTAATATTTTCAATGTAGAAGAATTGTTTCCTAATCGCGGCCCATTCGAGTCTTCGATGTTGCAATATTTTGCCTCTACAGGCCAGCTTTCTGTGCAAATTTCTTACGCTCCTCATTATGTACAATCATGTGAAGATTTTGGAGATGAGTTGCATGAGCGTTTACTATTTGGAGATCAATATCGATAATTGATTAAAAAGAAAGATCGCCCTCTTTAGGTGGATCATAGCTTTGAGGATAAGCTGCAACTTTCACTGTTATCAACTGTTGAATTTCGATATTTGGGTCATCAGAAAGATTGTCCCCCGTGGTAATTTAACCACTCGACAGGGTCGAGTTTTCCTCACACCCTGAGAGAATTGATGCGGACATCTTCATCAGGCCATTTGTTTGGGCCCATTATATCTTCCATTTATTTTTAGACCTTATGTTTTATTGGGCTTGTTGAAGAACTCAATTGATGAATTAATGAAATGAAGATGCTTGGTTATTACGTTTTCCTTCCTCTTCTTCCTAACTTATCCTTCTTCTTCGGGTTTCTCTTCCCTGCTGTCGTCTTCTTCTTCTCTTATCCTTCTTGCTTAGGTTATGAAATTCTGCTTCTTTTTTGCTATTTTATTCTCTGCTAGAATCCCCTTTTTTCCTGCGTCACTTGTTCTGGCAATCACAATCATTTTCCAACCCTACAACCTTAACTTGTATCGTCTGATGGTTGCCTTTCTCTATCTTGGCTTTATTGTTTTTTAGTTTTTATTGTTTTGACGTTGAAACTCTCCAAATCATGACATTGATAAGTATTTTGGTTGTACATGTTAAATGAATCTGAAGGTTTTAAGCTCAAAAGAAGTAAAACGCTTTCTTAATTATAATAATATTACTAATTTCCAGTGGAAACGAGAGTGACAATATGTATCATACAGTGGGTTTATTTCTAGCAGAAACGAGAGTGACAATATGTAATCAAACATCATAAAGGTGGAAAACCAGAGCAAGGAATCATCCCTTGGGAACCATGTTTTGCCCAGCCTGGTTTTCCAATTCAAATTCCACGTAGAATAATGAAATCAATATCATATTAGTCTTTCTACCACATGCGTAATTCAAATCACCCGTTCAATCCGACCCCTTTCCTTTCCCGTCACATTTTGGCAATTCCTTTTTCCTCGCTGAAAGTCACATGCAAATTTGCAATAATATGTCAATGTCTCATTCCTACGACTGTGAGAAACTTCAAATTTTCTTCATCTCATTCTAGTCGATAACTGTTGAAGAAACAATTGAAACAACGTGAATCGATCTTAATCAATATAAATCGATCTTACAGAAATAGTGGATATGAGTATTAGTCCAAGTCTTTGAACAAAGATGGAAAATATTAAATAAATAAATCATAATTAACAAAAGTCAAAATGAATCACAAGATGCATATGAAAATTAAGAAATAGTAGGATTTTTTTTTTTCATGTTTGAAAAAATTTCTTTTTGCATAAAAAAAATACATTGATAATACCCTTCTCAATGGAAAAAAGAAGAGATAATGGAGGAAGAAAAACCCATGAAGGGAAAAATAGGAATTTTTAGTAAAATTTAAAAAAAAATGCCATAAACCCACAAAAAGAACATAAAATTTATATTGAATGTGCTCTCCTATGTCAATTTTTTCTTCAGGATTTGATTGAGAAAATGTTCATATGAGTTGCAAAAAAATTAAAGAAATAAGCTTAAAATAACTGGCAAGAGGTTTAATTGGGCGATCGACCGGTCGTTGGTCGGAGATGCAGAGTAATGAGAGACGGAGTGATGGGAATTCTTTTGGGAGAAATGGCGTGGATTCCCGTTTCTAAGACTGACGTTATTGGCTTTTTCATTAACTTATGTTTTGCTCATTTTCCATTTTCATTTTCACTTCTTTTGCCTTTTTTAAATGTCAGCTCAAATTTTTTGAATTCCTATACATTTTCTGTGAAATGCTTCCTGTACTCATAGTATTATTGTTCTTTTGGAGAGAATTTGATACAATTTGGTGAAATGTGTGATTGAAAAGTGGTGAATGTTGCAAATTTTAAAATTAATTGTTGATTTTAATTTAAATTAAAATCTTAACCGTACTTGCACAAGTCACGGTTACTGTCACCACCATCGTCTTTACTAGAATCACTACCAAACCATATTTTGGAAACCTTTGGGAACTTGAAGCACTTAGACTCAGAGAAGTGAACCTATTCAACATTATAATTCTTGTTGTTATGGGTCACATAAAGAGCCTAAAATCACACATATAGCATAACTTTTTTATTCCAAACTTTTCAGATGACATACAAATTAGTGCTCATTTATTATGCAATCATTACGTATGTAAGACCCACAACTTACTAATACTTATAAAAATAAAATTTTACCAATTATGCATTCGTAAATGGTTAACTTTTGTTGAATGAAATATGCGAGTGAGGATAATAAAACTCAAGTGCTTGTTTTAGGGCTTATAAAAGGAATTTTACATTTTCCTTTTCCTACCATTTTTCCTTTAACGACATTTTCCTCCCTCCAATTTTCCTTTCCACCACATCAAACTTACACTCAGATCTAGAAAAAGTGGAACAACGTAACGTAACACTACCACTGAACTTTACTGCGTTTTTATGCACTCTACGCTACACACAAACACTGCATACTTTTGCTTCTTTATCTGTAATTGATCGTTGATCATCAGCATTCAACGCTCTGTACCTGTGCCTGTCACCCAAGAGATTTCAAGGTCAGTAGAAATTAAATATTTTGAATGTACTCTGCAATGTGTTAAGCGCCACTGTTATTTGTAGGTGGTTATGGATATCGGGTTTGATTACAGTGAAATTGCAGGTGTTTGGGAAGTGGGTTTGTTGTTTTTGTTCGTTTTGTTTTTGTATATGTTTATGATCTATTTGTTCGTTGCTTGCTTGATTGATTAATTGAATGGTTAGTTTTGTATGATCTGGTAAAATGCATCTATATGCTTGCTGAATCTGAATTGTATGAATGTGATTGAAGTTTTACTTTGCCGTCTTCTGATTTGGATCAGGCATATGGTGGGCTGTCTGCCTCTCGATGTCACTATCCGTATACAGGACTTGCGTTTTCTTTGGATTTAATACTGTTTTCAGATGTTATATCTAATTACGTGTTTTAGTCGGTGGAAAAATAAATTTATAGGGTGTGATTTGGTTTCACAAAAGACGCTTCACTAATGTGGGATATTTTGATAGTTCTCCCCGAAATTTATGAGAGAACTGTAATCAGACTGTATTCAGCTGGTCTCAGTTTACGAAATTTGATTGGAAAAGGTGAAAACTCATGCGACTTGATATGCTTAGATCATAGTTCATAGTTGAAACAGTTCCCAGGAGTTGGCCAGATGCATAAGTCAAGCTTTTCAATTCTGCTTTGACATGATTGAAGTAGTGACTTGCATGGTTTATTGAATGAAACTGTATTTCGATTGCCTGGAAGCAATACAAAGTATGAAAAGGATTCAGTCATATATATCATTAGACAAGCATTGTAGCTAATGGAATTTGCTTGGAAGCAGTTAGTTGTCTCTATCTGCAATGCAATTTTCACTTTGCATGCTGTTGTAATGTTGGAGTTACTGTTACTTACTGACTCCATTTCCTCTATAATATCAGTTAGAAAAAAATACAGAGGAAAATAGAGCTGAAGTCAGTACAGGAGACGCAGGCACTGAAATCGGCAGGAAATGGTCAGATCCGATATCGATCTCCATCGGCTGCAGAACTTTTAGAATCACAACAAGGCCAAGCCGAGCTACTTCAAATGGATAAAATATCGAGGAAAACCAGGCATGAGACAGTCTATGACAAGATACAAAGATATCGTGGTGCCATACTCATGATCTCAGTCCCTGTCATACTCATCACTCTTCTGTGCTTTCTCATGCCATCACGCATCCCTGCCAATTCTATAGAGTCCTTTCCTCGCAAGTTCGCTCCGAATCCCAAAACCAGAGGCTATGCTGTGATTTTTGACGCTGGAAGTTCTGGTAGTAGGGTCCACGTCTTTTGCTTTGACAAGCAGTTGGATCTTATTCCTATTGGCAAAGAACTCGAGCTTTTTGTGCAGGTAAGTTTTCCAAGTCCATTAACTGACTTAAACTTTCTTTTGTCATGCTCCAATTCTATTGAGAAAATGTAAGGACACTTAAAAACCCATTCATCTTCTCAGCGGGACCAGAAAATGTCCTTTACTATGCAGTTATGATTGCTTTGTTGCCTCCATTCAATGGTACATTTTGCTTAAATATAGCTTTGAATGATTGTATTTCTCCCTGGAGAGGCAGTAATTTACTTATAGATGAGTTGTTTTCTCCATCTTTATTGTCTATAGTGTTGGGCATATGTCCTAGGAAGCTCTTATAGGCAGAAGTGATGCAATCTAAAAGAGCTAGTAAGAGAGGGAGAGATACCGAAGTTAATGCGGTCCAATGTGATTGCAAAAGATTTAACTTCATTGATATATTAATGATCGACAGAGTGGCAGAAAATGATATACAAAGTCGACCCACAGATTTTAATGGAAATAAGGCTTGGCTTGGCTTCGTCTTCTTGTTGTTGTATGACCTATAGCAGTAGCACTGAGCCTGTGGGCTAAAACTTACAAGAACGGCTGTTATATGAGTGTGCATTTAAGAATATGTAAACACAGACATTTTATATGTGTAATTAAATGCACAAAAATTTCATAGAAAAATCAGTGATTAAAAACTTCTTCATATTTTCCTCGTACTCTGTTATTCTCACGTCTCAATCTAATTTTGATATTACAGAGAAAACCAGGTTTGAGTTCATTTGCCAATGACCCCAAGGCTGCTGCTCACTCTCTGCTAGAGCTTTTAGAGAAAGCAGAAGCTGCAGTTCCAAAAGAATTGCAACATGATACACCAGTCAGAGTTGGGGTTAGCAGTTTTCCGCTTCAGTAACTTCATGTCTTTAATTTTTAATTTTTATTGCCATTCACGTGGAATACTAATTATGATGTCTATACAGGCAACAGCAGGTCTTAGGCAACTAGATGGCGATACACCAGACAGGATATTGCAAGCAGTGAGCATATTTCATCCTTCAAATTTTTGCTCATTTTTTTCATTATAATTTGTTTATCATTAAATATTTATGAACTCAAAATTCCTTGCTAAAAGGTAAAGGATCTTTTGAAAAACAGAGGCACATTCAAGTCCAAGGCAGATTGGGTCACCGTTCTTGATGGAAATCAGGAAGGTGCTTATCAATGGGTATGTCATTGTGAAATATTTTTTCATGTGCATATAATACTTCTGGTTCCCAAACTGTTAATAATGAAATAAATATGCTTCCCTCTTTTGGCACACTACAAGAAAAAAGCTTGGAAGGTCATTGGTGATGCAGTTGAATTATTTATGGATAGATCGCAGATGCAATATGATCATTAATTTTACTGTATAGAACAACGAAGTGTCTATTGTCATAAGGAAGTAAAAATTTGTGGAAAGCTGCAAAATTTCTGTTTTGTTGAATGGTAGAATTATGGGAATATTAACTAATGAAATTGGATGTTGTCAGCGAAAGGAAAAGAAAGAGATGCAAAAAAGGAGAAATTGTTTATGATGTTACCTGAATTTTATAACAGTTGTCTGTTTGACCTGCAGCGGAACTGCACGTTTATGATCTGACCGCATAAATCGAGCTACCAGTATCTAATTTCCAGCCTCTATAGATATCTCAGTTCGTGTTTCATTTTAGTGTAGTTAAAAGTTTAGGATTAACACGTTGCAGGATAAAAGGTGACAAACATTTAGTCTTCATGCATACAAGTGCTAAAGCATTTTCCTATGGCTGATGAGCTTTACTTAAAGTGAGAGAGAAGATTTGTATTTTTATTTTTTTGGTTGGGGTGAGGCACACAAGTAACATCAATTGGATGATGATGATGATGATGATTATTATTATTATTATGTTGATATATTATTACTTGTTACCAGCTGTGGTTGTGGAATTATTTAGAATTTTTTCATGTCTATGCAGGTGACAATCAACTATTTACTAGGAAATTTAGGTAAAGAATATCCGTCTACTGTTGGAGTGATTGATCTTGGAGGTGGATCTGTACAAATGGCATATGCCATCTCTGATGCTGATGCTGCAAAGGCTCCTAGGGTATCAGATGGAGAGGATACTTATGTGCAGGAAATGTATCTCAAGGGTAGAAAATATAACCTTTATGTCCACAGGTTTATCTCTATCTCTCTGATAAATTAATAGTTGTACTTTGTAGAGGATGACTTCCTGGAATAGCATTCCACGGAAATCATCTCCCCCTATGTTGCTTGCTAAATGATTGAGTTTTTCATTCCTTTCTTTAAGAGTATAATTGCTGATTTAGAATTTACTCTTTCTTTATAGAGGAAATGTCTTTCATGCCTTTCTATATATAACTTATTACATGCATTTGATGAACAGTTACTTGCACTACGGCTTAGAGGTTGGAGTATCTGGTAATCTATGCATCTTGTCAGGTTATAATGGTATGTTTCTTTTTGTTCTCCTGATTTCACATTGAATGTTGGGGCAGAATGGTGCTCATTGTGTGTGTGTGTGTGTGTGTGTGTCGATCGAGTTGATAGTGTTACTTTCGTTCTCACAAAGGTTAGAAATACAGTTAAATCAGTGAACCCCTTGTAAGCCATATTAAAAAAATATTCATTCCTATAATTAAATCAATATGATTGACCCTAAAAGGGAACACAAAAGTGAAAATTAATATTCACTTTGCCAATGCTTTGAAAAAAGCAACATGATAAGAGCACTACAACATAGACCACATATCAACCACTTAGCGACACTGCCTGCCTTCAGAAGTCGCAAATACTCCCTGATAGGATTCTATTAGAGTGTTTTTTATTGACATGGAAAATATCATCTAGAAAATAAAATATTTTCCTTCTTTTGTGGAAAATAAAAACCACTTCCACCCAAGGAAAATGTTTTCCTTAAAAACAAGGAAAATTAGGCATATTTTCAAAAGTTGGAAAATGTTTTCCATGGAAAAAATTAGCAATCAAACACCTCAAGTAGGAATTTGGATAGAAAACTGATATTTTTCATGGAAAATAAATGTAATCAAACACACCCTTATTGCTTCCTGTTCATTTTCTAGTACAATTTGCAAGGTTTCTTGGATGATGTATAACTCTTATCTTGGGTGACGTATAACTCTCACATGTTACATTTTTTATCTATCTTGAATAAAGGGAATATTTTGTGCCTTGAAGGTATACAATTGCAAACTAATGTGAAAAAAAGTTATCGAGAAAGTAAATCCATGTATCATGTGATTTCTTCAGATAAGATTGTTTGTTCATTCATGCTCCTCTGCTATATGGCTAAGGATCTGGAATTTGGAGGGTGTTGGAAAATTTACATGCCAGTTGTTTTTAATGTTAAATTATAAATAATTCATCACCATTTAACATAGCAAGCAAGCCAAAACTTGAAACCAAATTACGAGAATTTTTTTTCCCCAAAGTAGAACATTCTTCATAAATTATTTTAGCTATAACATCCTTGTTTGGCCGCTTCACTATTTAGAATCCCATGTCCTGGCTAATGAAGTATTATTTTTAAGTGGTATCTTAATTGGCAAATATCCCTCTCTCTCTCTCTCTCTCTCTCTCTCTCTCTCTCTCTCTCTCTATCTATCTCTCTCACACACACTCAAGCGTGGATAGGGAATAATTTCCACGAGTCTGCTGAAGCACAGTGCTCCAGGGTTCTCAGTGCAATTGGCTTCCTGGAGCAATAGTTTATAAAAATACTTCTATATTAATGAATTATTGGTTGATGATTGACATCCTCACGTAACTCTCGATAATAAGTAAATCCTTTATCCATCAACAATAGGAAAAGAAAAATGGAATAAAGTATGATATTTATTTTTCAAATCTTACCCAAATTATTCTCTGCAGAACACTTGTGATAAGGCTATTAATGGCTTGGGCATGTACTTCTGCTTACATATTAAACTAAATTGAAAATCATTATGCATCACAGGTTTGTGTAGATTGTGCACCTGTAACAATCAAGCTGACTGCTTACAAGTCGATCATAGTAAAATGTAGGTTCTGCCATTACAATCATATCACAGAGTCAAAAGACTCAAAACCATCTGTTTGGTGTTCTTTCAAATACAAGTTTTATTCTAGTACTGGAAGGTTAGCAGACTCATTTTGTGACCGTTCACATGAGCTTTATTTGACACGTTTTCCTGTTGTCCTCTTATTTTATATGAAAGCTTGCAGGAATTTATTTTTTTTCCAGAAATTAGCAGTATTTGTAACTTTGTTACTATTTTAATGGCATTTTTTGCTCTGTAATTTTATTATTTGGCAATAAAGTTAATCCTTATGGATCCATCACATTTTCCACACAAGGTTTGTACAAATATGGAGGAGAAGAATATGATGCATCTGCTGTCTCATCTGGTTCGAGCTTGAATCCATGTAGAGAAGCAGCTAATAAGGCTCTTAAAATTAATGAACCTACATGCACCTACATGCAGTGCACTTTTGGCGGGGTGTGGAATGGCGGAGGAGGGGATGGTCGGAAGAATCTATTTGTTGCTTCATTTTTCTTTGATCGGGCGGCTGAGGTATAAATTGTTTTGTTTTAGACGCTTGCAAAAGTGCTGCCAATTCAAAGTATTCTTCTTTCACAGCATGTTTTGTAAGCAACACCAGATGGGACTGTAAAGTACTAAAACAAGATTTTACTTCTTTTTCTTACTTACTATTGATCAGTCCCGTCCACTTCTATGTACCAAACATGCCCCACTTTTTAAGTATCTCAGTTTTCTGACATCATATAATGCATTACTTGCACATAGGCCGGTTTTGTGGATCCAAACAAGGCTGTTGCTAAAGTCCGTCCAGCTGATTTTGAGGATGCAGCGAAAATTGCTTGCCAAATGAAACTGGTAGACGCCAAATCTAGATATCCTCGTGTGGATCCAGATAATTTACCGTACTTATGCATGGATCTCACCTATCAATACACACTGCTCATAGATGGGTTTGGTAAGTGATAATGCTACGAACTGTTTGATAATTCGTATCTAGAATTCACCGTTGCTCAATTTTATGGGCAATCACGTTTTCATTGAACAGGCCTAGACCCAAATCAAGAGATTACGTTGGTGAAAAAAGTCGAGTACCAAAATTCGCTGGTTGAAGCAGCATGGCCACTAGGTAGTGCCATTGAGGTTATGTCATCGAAGACATGATTGCTAGGGACAGAGTTTAGTTGCATGCAGTTATTTCCCCGTCTCTGGTTCATAAATCATAAGTAAAGCCATATTCGAGTTGAGAATGCTGCCGCATCTGATAGATATCAAGTTTTGAGTTTTTGCTCACAAAGGATAGAGATCAATATTCTTTTCTTTTCTTTTCTTTTTTCGATTCCATTGCAGAATATGCCAATTCATAACTTGAACGAATGATGATTTGACAATGATTAGATTCCTATTAAAACTATGAGAAATTCGTTTGATATTGTATGAATTTTGGCTCACTTTTGTAATGTGAGACCAAGCAAAATTAGTTCTGATTTTCATCCTGACAGTAGATAGATGAAAGGAAAAAAATTTAATTTCAAATGATAATTGATACTATGTTTTTGAGTATCTAGCTTCAACATGTTACCAGCATAGACTAGAAGTCGTGCGAGACGATTTTAGTAAGTTATCATTTAAGGAATAACTATTCAGTCTCGTGCATAGTACCCATATGTATCAGTGGGTCAATATCACTGTATCCAGTGAATAATAGTGCATTATGTGCCCTTGTGTTTTTTTAAATTTTCAACCCTAAAATGCATTATATGACCTTTGCCTTCCTGAAAATAGGTCCAACTGTGAGCTACTGAGATGGTTGTTACATTGCCGACGGTCCAAAAACTTATTAAAATGGGAAACAAACAAATCTTATAATTTTATAGGACAATATGACATTGATCTCACTATCACATAGACGAGTGCTTAGAACTGAATATCATTACTCTTATTCAAAGGACTTGTTAGTATTTATCACATTTATTAGTATATGTTATAAAATTATTTTCAACCACAATAGATTTATCTACCAAAACATTGATAGCAACATTTGCTGACGCAGTGAAATACTACAAACTTGCGGTAATCAACTTGGACATCTTTCACTTTCTTGTGATGATCCATCAATTAATTTATGTGACACACTGACATATTATCGATGCTTGACTTATGTTGACATTGAAGTTACGGAGATCATTTCGAATTACATATACACTCTTGATAGCTTGGTCTTTATTCCCTTCTAATACCACGTCTTGTTATCGTGATCCCTTTTAAACTCTCTGCTGGTACAGTAAGATTTGATAGCGTACTTCAAACTTTAAGAAGGACATATAAATTTTAAGCATTAATAAGAAATTCTTTCAATCAAAGAGTTAAAGCAGCTTGGAGCAAATCAGTAGCAAAATTACCAGTAGTAATCTGTAAATAATCCACCATTGATAACAATCTAATCAGTGATGACGACAATCACTGACGATAATTCGGTTGCTAATCATTGGCTTAGAAGAATCACAATTAATCTTAAATTATTATTTTAACTGTTAATTACTACAGTTACTCCGTTGCTAATATTTATTATTTGATTTAAAAACATAGTTTTTGCGGATAAATTGAAGTCATTAAAACGAATTATTTTAATTTTTACCAATGGAAAAATCTTTCGTTTCTTGAAATAAAAATTTCAATAAATTGGGACCCTCAAAATTCGACATTAACACTCATTTACCATTGACACGATCTGCAACAAGTCTAAGGACCCGTTTGATTGCAAAGATGGAATTGAATTGAATTGAATTGAAAACGACTTCTAGGGAATTGAATTGCCTAAAAATTGTTTTCCTGAGAATTGTAAATTATTGTGTTTGATTGGTATAATTTTTCACGTGAAAAATATTAAAATAAAAGTTCTTTTTTTGGTGTTTATTTGACTTTGTTTTATATGAAAATTGTCAATTAAAGAGATAGATTTTACCGATACTGGAAATAAAATTTGTTTCCATTGCCAACAAAAAAAAAAAATCAAGAAAAATATTTATCTTTTAGTGTTTGTTTGACTTTATTTTATATAAAAATTGCCAATTAAAATGAAATATTTCTGTACAACATTTCTTAGAATTTGTTTCCATTACCCAAAAAAAAAAAAAAATTAATAATAATAAAAAAATAAAAAAACGTAACAGGGAACTAGAAGGTGGGAATTGGTTTTCAAGGAAAATCAAGAAAATTTCAAGTTCCAAGAAAATCAAAAAACCAAATTCCATGGAATTCAAAACCTATCAAACAAACAAAATTGAAAGAAAGTGAAATTAGAATTCCATTTTCCATTAAATTTGAACCAATCAAACATAGCCTAACTTCTATAATAGAACTCTTAAATCAGAATACATCAAAGCTTTGTCTCCATGATGAACTGTCCACAACAATAAAAAACTTGACGTCATGTTTCTGCCAACTTGCAAGGCTGTAGAATTATTTTTCGACTTTCGAGTACCTCTGTTTACAAGATATTGAAAGAAGTCCCTTGAGATATTGAAAATATCTTTTAGAGATAGATTTGTAAGGGTTTAAAAGAGATTTAATTTGCCAAACAACATGAATCTGCAAAACTTAAAATCCATAGAACCACTCAACTGCCACTTGGGCACAGCACCATCCTCAACCGCGGATTGAGTCTTAAGTCCAGAAAAATTCCCTCAATCGACAAAATTCGTTACCATTACACGTATAACTCAAAATTAGAAGAGGTCTTCTGCTATATAATGACATAAAACTTGCCATCAAGATTCTTTTATAATACAAGTCTCAGCTAAAGATGAAACAAGGAAACCTATTACAGTTACAACGCTCACGAAAACAGCACCGTCTGACCTGGTATAAATGCACATCAAGTACACCACTAGTTAACCGAACCACCAGTTGTTATCTTTTCACCATCGGGAGTCTCCAAAGGAGCAGCCACAGGGCTACTGCCAGCAGATAAACTGTCAATGGTGGAATCATCAGCATTTCTTGTCACCTTTGCATCGTCCACGTTCATTAAGGAAGTCATTTTAGGGGAAGTCGAGCCAGAAACGTGTTGATCGGGTAGCTTTGGTTTATTCAGAGCATTGCAATGTGGGCAGTAGTAAGTTATATAACGAAAGTCTTCTTTCCTTGCAAGCCCTGCAAACATGAATAAAGATGATGTAATTTTGTAAAATTTGAAACAGTTCTAGCTATAGTTAATTCCATAAATTCATTTTACCATTGTGCATACAACAGTTTCCGCATATAAGTGCATAAGATTGTGTTGGATCCTCTCCCACGAGCAATGCTGCAATTCGAGCAATCCATCCACCATCATGTGTGCTTGAACCAGTTTGATGATGATGATGCTCCACAACCACCTGTTGACGCTCGGAAATATCATGGCTCTCGAATTCTGCATGATTAAGCATTCCTTCTTCAGGATGATGGACGTTCATGCTGCTAGATTTTGTATTAGATGGCTTCCGATTTCTAAGTCCATCAGGCCTTGCAACTTCCACTTCATTGGTCTTTTCAGCTGGGGCATTCAGCTTAGACTCATCCATGAAATAGACATTGAGACCAGAATCTGCGCCTAGCTTGGATGCCAGGACAGTTGCAGCAGCTGCCTTAGCTGCTGGATCAAGGTCATACCTCTGCACTGAAGATTCCATGTAAGGATCTATTGTATTTCAAATCGGCTAAAACGGGGTGGAATCATATGCTATATACATGGAAGTTTTAGAGACCACAGACTTACTGAGACACCTTAATTATAAGTTAACTATTCACAGCCAGCATCTTTGATCAACTACTTCCATTTTGTAGATAGGTTTCGATGCACATAATACAAAATATTAATACAAGCAGATCACATAGCTTGCTTCCAGTCATCACCTGTATTAACATTTGGGTGGTGTAGTAATTTGTTCTCTCCTTGAGTTCATCTATTTTTGCTTGCCTCTCAGCCCGAAGATTTTCCAATGTTTTCCAGTCCCTCCTATAACCTGTAGAATCACATCAGAGAAACAAAAAACAGTCAGAACAGCTCTCTCCCACCAGGAGAGCATTTGAATATTTCACAAAAGAATTCATTGTTTTATGATATCTTGGCCAGGAGCCCAAACTAGCTGACAAATACTGAAAGAGAAGCAATTATTATGCAGAGCAGAGAAATGTGATACTTATGGTCTTCCTTAAAAAGGACCAGAAATATGTCATAGTTTGGTTTATGGCGGGAAGAGGAAGTACAGAAACCAAGTTGGCCAGGATGATTAAATGCTTGACATTTGAATAGAAATTTAATAGTACATGGAAACAAGGGAGCAGCAGAAGGGGGAGAGAGACGGGGGTGGGGGATGAGAAGCATAGAAACAGTAGTCCCCCAATCTGCCTCTGCTCTCGTATCCGCTCCTACTCCAACCCATTCCTTGTCCTTTTTTGTTTCCTTAATACCACACAACAGCAACACCTAATTCACTTTCATGTCTTTCAAAAGCATATGTTTGGCGATTGTTTATAAGCAAACCACTTTTTATCCACATTTTGTGTGACCCATAAGTACTACCCACTTATACACCACTTATGTTTATAAACAATTGCCAAACATATGCTACTCACCTGCTACACTTGATTTCACCCCACATCATCTGATTCGTAGCAAAAACCAAGAAGGAATGAAGGAACGTACAAAAATATAGAAGGAAAAAAGGGCAGAATGGTACAGAAATAAAATCTAAGAATAATCAATACTGATTCGTAATAATACAAGTGCCTTTGCTTTAGCATTGGCATTCACATGACCAAAAGTTAAAATTTATGCATTTGTTTTTGCAATTGACAAGAACATTCTAATAATTCATATAGTTGGATGCTAGTTTTCAATCCATAACCAATTAAACAATCCAATTGGACTACAAATACATTTATAAATGCTTTTCTCCGCGAAACCAACAGTAGCAGACAGTGCTAGAAACACCAAAAAGAAAAACGAAGAAATATATAACCCGCAAAACAGCCAATTAATGCGCACCAAAACATTTGTAACTGTTTTACTTCATAAAGATGCACGGTTACCCTTCTTGTCCTCTTTATCCTTAGCCCCCGTTTGGCCCCCATTAATTTCCATTCCATTACATTTCATTTTTCTCTTTTCTATTTTTAACCACCCAATCTTTCATAAAATAATATTACATGTAAACCGAAATTTTTTTCTTCTTTTTTAACCACTCGTTTTTCAATAAAACACTATTCCACCCATTTTCATTTCCACAAAATAGGGGCCAAACGGGGGCTTAGCATGTGAAATTTTGTTAATTCATTAATTTTTCAGAGAGTTTACCATTTGCGTTAGAGACGTTCTTTTGCATGTACGAGGATCTCCTCTTGTTAGGCAACAGAAAAGTATGGAATTTACTTGAGAACGACTTTTTTTATAAGCTACAGAAATTTATGGTAAGGTGCCATGAGATTTGCTTAGCCCCAGTTGTCCCTTCTAGATCAACTAATACATGATATTCTGCCAACAGAAAAATACAAGAAAGAGAACTGAAATAATTACACATCCTTGTGAAGCTTCCAAGTGCTGAATAAATAATGGAAGATAATGCAGGCAGAAGAAAAATTGGCAAAACTCGCAATGCTCTCATTTTCCAGTCCAAGTCTAAAGATCTTGTAGAGATTATAGCATAACCCACTGCAATTACCTGAAAAATTATGACAAGCTTTGTTCTTAATCACAGAAACAAAAACCAGACTACATTAAATAACAGAGATGTCCATTTGATACAAAATTTAGGTTCGACTACTCATCTATCGGAGAAAAACATCAATGTATTAGCATGAATTATCAGTATACATGTTTCCTTAGAAATATTAATTCACCATAGTTACATATAGTTAACAAAAAGTGTCGCTTAATTCTCTAAATAATAAACATCATTCATGAGAGTACGTAAATGATACACGATTAGCTACATTAATATAGTATATTTCCGAAATTTGTTAGCCTAGGATATCCTTTCTATTACACGGCTAAAAGTGACAGCAAAACAAATTAATTGTTCTCTCCTCCAAAGCCTTTTTTTCCTTTTGGTAAAATCTCGATTAAGGTTCATAATTTCTCTGCCTCTCATTTGTGAAACTAGCACATCAAGGCAGCAATATGGGAATGTTTTCTCCTGCTTACTTCTAAGAATGTTAATTTTCTAGATAGAAAAATGATAATTCTGTCCTAGCCTTGTTCAGATGAGACCAGGATCCAATTGCAGAAGTCTGAAGAAGCTTCAAGTTGGGCCTTGTCCTCGCATCAGAATGAAGTCCATAGAAGGAGCACTTACGGATGCAGGACCCATGTAAGGTGTCTATGACAGAATTTAAATAATCCACTAAAAGTAATGCATAATTAAGAGTGTGTTT
>NW_019233458.1:68667-146515 GCF_002742605.1 Olea europaea var. sylvestris
TGTCCTCCCCCCCCCCCCCCCCAACCCCAAAGGTGGCCTTGCTTTGGTAACTAACTCTGCCTCCATTCACTGCAGACATTGTTTCAGTGCTTCTTGTTTATGTTTGGCCAAATAATTCCTTGCAGCTGCTGAGATTTTTCCAATGAAAACCGACTCTTCAGCTTTTCCTTATCAACATATTGTTATGGTTACCATTACAAGGTATAGGACTTGAATCCCACATTGACATTATGAGATTTCGGTGAGTGTTTTATATAGGCTTGGATTCTTCAACTTCAATAGTTAGCTTCTGGGATTTAGCTGTCCTAATATCTATATCAATCATATCAAGGCAACCACCATGTCTCCCAATTGCAATCAAGCGATGCAAATGGTGACGTCAACATAGCAGTGTTCGTCAACGACTAGTCATAGGCCAGTGCAAAGCTAGTCCGACGTTGGCGCGGTTAACGTGGAACGTTGTGGATCGTTAATTGTAAGACATGGGACCTGAATCTCAAATCGAAAGTATGGGCTTTCGGTGTGCATTTTATATAGACTTTGGCTCTCCAATTTCAATTGTAGCTTTTGAAATATGATTCTCCTAAGATCTATATTAAATATTTAGTACCAAGCATACAAATAAAGGTGAAAGGGGATCCTTGTATCAAGTCTAGGGTGTGGGAAATATATATATGTATATATATATGTGTGTATATATATATGTATATCTATATGTGTATATATATGTATATCTATATACACACACACACACACACACACATAGGGCCTGTTTGAGCCACATTATTCCAAAAAAATACATTCTTAACAGTGATTTGACATCATTTCAACTACACATTCTTCAATATAATAATATTACACGCAAGTCAAAAACTTTTCCTTATTTTTTAACCACACATTTCCAATCAATACACTATTCAAAAATGTGTTATTACCAAAATAATGTGGCTCAAACACCCCCATATATATAATTCCCTATCGGGTCCCTGTTGAACTAGGAACAAGGTTACATATGTATGCTATACAGTTATTTGGTGCATATGAGAAAGTTACCACCTCAAGTTTGGCATTCTTTCTGTTCAAACTCTTGTATTTTCACACGAGTTACTTCAATTGGTTGTAGCAATGTCACGCGGATAGCATGGGTAAATGGATCAAAGGTAAAATACAACACACCTGATAAAGGAATTCTGAATCATAGCAAAATATATGCAACAGTTAGATCCAGGGATGCACAACTTTGGAAAACGGGAGAGATGAGCATTTTAAGCATATTAGCATATTGTTGTTATTTTTGTCGTTATCACTTTATAGTTTATATTAATAACTTCAATTCAGCTGCAGTTTTCTATTTTATGTATTTCCTCCATTTCAAAAAGTAATGATTTAGAGTCAACCTGACAATTTGTTAGAGCGATATTTAACATTCATGTTAACTTGATCAAGTTTCTAGCTCCAAAACTTTCTAGTTACTACAATTTGTTTTGCATGTAAATGTTATTGGAACCAAAAAAAAAAAAAAAAAAAATAATAATAAAAATAATAATAATAATAATAATAAAAGAGGTGCTGACGGGTTAATAAAGTGATATATGACATATTGTTCAGGAAAAAAAAATGTCAATTGGAAACATCAACTATCAGGAATTTACATGTGGATTTTCTTTGCCATAAAAGCAATTTAGTAGCTTGAATTTTTAAACAGCAACTCTCTCTCAGACACAAACCCACCTTTTAGTTGGCTACCTAAAGTAGAAACCTTCTCTCTTGAAATGAAAACAAAGTAAAAGATGACATGGTCATAAGCTCTCCTTTTATCCAATTTACTAGGAAGATGATCCCCCACACCTTTTAGTTGGCTACCTAAAGTAGAAACCTTCTCTCTTGAAATGAAACAAAGTAAAAGATGACATGGTCATAAGCTCTCCTTTTATCCAATTTACTAGGAAGATCTGATCCCCCATACCTTTTAGTTTTGTATCAGCATATATTTGCAAATGCATGTTGAATCACACACTTTTAAGAAAAGCATTCTGATTTTGGCATTAATGCATTAAGTATCCTCTTTCTGAGTTGATGCATCAAACAATAATTTTATGCACATCCTAGCAACTTGATAGGTCAAAAATTTATTATACAGTACTAGAAGTAGTTTTCTCAAAAGATGGAACCAACGACCCACTGACCAAGACATCTAGTGGGTGTCCAAGAGTGACAGACTGATAGGAGAACATGTCTAGAGCCTATTTATAAATCAATCTTATAAACCAGTGACATAATTCGGCCTGAAAAATAGTTTGCTCGAGTTGCAATGGTGCATCACATTGCTTACCATCCTCACTTTAAGTTCTGCAAGGCGTATCTTAAATCCACATTTACATGGAGTTAGAACTAGTTTACTGTGGTTCATTTGCATTCATTAATGTGCATTATGATGCAATCACTTCCTTTAAAAATAAAAAAATAAAAAATAAAAAAAATTTAATAATAATTTGCCACTTATGTTTTCCAACATTATGTGAATTCTCAACATACATGATAAACTGTATTAACATCCAGTAGAACCAAAAAGACAAGGGCACATTTATTTACCAGGCAAACACCTATACAGAGCAGAATAAGCAGGGTGAATGAATAACTCTATTGTATTACCCAAATGAGAACCTCGGCAGAAACGTGAGAGTTAGTGCATATCCTCAAATGGAAAAACCAGTTATCCTAGAAATATTGAAATTGTAGAAGACAGAGTTCACCATCTCACAAGTCAACAGAGGCATCCAAAGAAACTCTTTTCTTCACTGGCAGGAGAACTTAAATTTGCTTGCTTGTGGGCAATCAAAGTTTCAGGTCGGTTCTACGCAGCTTGCATGTAATTAATGCAGTACATTTTTACTATTATAATGTTATAGATCTTAGACAACATTAAAGATTACAATGCACAAAATACCCACCGCAAAGGAAATGGTATGTGTGAGACACTTTGAGACGCATTAAAAAACATGGTAGAGATAACAACACACATTGTGGCATGGAAGTTGGGTAATATTCATCATGAAATTATTATTAGTCTGGAAAGTGAATTCATCTCAATTCATTTCCACAAAGGCTTAGCTTCACTACTTTGGATGGACTGTGTGATTTTTCTAGGATTCTCCCTACCTTCAGGCCAAATAAAAAACAAGAAAGAGAAAGAATGGGTTTACTGAGCTTATTGAATAAATAGTTGATTAAACTTCTCTAGTTCTCTGTTAGCTGCGCTTTCCATATAATACAAATTCTACACTTTTAAAAAGATCCGTTCTGCAATTAAATTAATAATATAGGAAACTCATTGAGGGGGAAGGAATCAACAGAAACAGATAACAAGCACAGCAAAAACCCTTTTCAAAAAAATAAAATAAATTCCAAGCAAGTGAGAGAGTAAAATGTAATGATCTTACATCAATTAAATAATCTGAAATCATAACGACAACAGTGACATAAAGAAGCCAGTAGCAGCAGCTTGTGGAGGAGTGCCAAAAGGTAACATAACTTCAGGACCATGAGTAATAGCTGATTTTGTCTCAAGGACGTGGTAATGAGGTCAATGTCTGAAAGAAATGGAAGGAGAAGAGAAGACAGAGACTAATAAGAAGACCTCAAGCTGCAGAACTGTAAGCATTTCAAAATAAAGAGAAAGGAAGAGAGTGGTCAGGAAGCTGCCTTCCACACATAAATAATGTCACAAGGTTGCTGCAAACCTTGTATGGAAAAATATGAAAAGGCATAATAATTCTGATGGGTTCAAGAGGGGAAAAGGAAACCAGGAAAGGGGAAAAAGGAAATGCATGACTCGATGCGGTCACCTTGGAACCAAATAAATAATCATCAAAATATATTCTCCCAGAATGTAAAATAGAGTTATACAAATTTTTACACTAATCCAATGCTACCCACGCTCAGGCTTTCAAATCACTTAGTCGTTTACAGGAAAAGTACCGAATTCTTCCCTTTCCCTATGCTTATGTCTCTTCTGAACATAGATAATTGAATATAGAATAGCAGTTCAAAATATCTTGCAAAAACATGGATGCGTTAAGCCCCAGCAATAGTACAAATATCATATATTTTCTCAGATTATAATAGAATAAAGAAGAGCCGTTTTACCTCAAAAAATCCAGTAAATATAATGAGATTCCTAGCCATTTTCCTTGAACTATGAGAACGCCTTTTAATTCTGGCTTGGACAGAAGCCTCTTCCTTGGTTATATATTGCAGTCTCTTTTCAAAATCATCTCCGTGTAATCTATGTAGTGCATTCCATATTCTTGACATTACTCCTTGTTTTTTCTTCATTGGCTTAATCTTGGTATCTGCAGAAGTTGCGGACTCCATAGCATCATTCTTAATTTCTCCAGCCATTTCCTACAGGTACATGTCATGTGAGCACACAGAGTAGCTTTCAGTTTCTTCTAGTAATTATTATGGAGATTTTTGAAAATTCATAATCCTAGATGCATGGAATTTTATGTTTCAGGTATCCTTTCCATTTCAATTCAGCACAAGAGAATTTGACCATGTTTCTAAGGTCAAAACAGTTAGCTAATCTAAATGCCAATTTCCACGTTAGTTTTGCCCAAAAAATTGAGGCTTCTATGCCTTCCATTTTAATAAAAAATGAACAACCATGGCTTGATTTTCCTTTCCGACTGCTAACACAATCAAATCTAATTCAGAGTCTTTCCAGTTTTACAAGGAAAAGAACATTCTTGTAAATAGTTACTAAAAGTTGTAGAAATAGATGTAAATATTAATGCTAGATAATATGCACAAGTTATGTTCATTGACGTTCAATGTGCGTTTATCTAGGAAAAATTCCATTACATATTGTACACTTTGAATTTTAATGAAGGTTTAATGTCACATAATTATTTGTGGAAAAGACACTACATGTTGATGGTAAACATTAGACTAGCTAAACTGGAAAATTGTTTATTAGACATTTAAAATCTATTGATGCAAGTTTTCTGATAAAACATAATCAAGACTCTTAAGCCCAGAAGGAACAAAGACTCCCAGTTATAAGGATATTTAAATCTTATCAACTCACTCGAATGCTCGTGTATTGTAAATCCTTTGGGGCTCATAAAATCATTTTATCTCATAATCATTGCATCTTTAAATATTATACACCCAGATTTCAAAAGGCAAGGGAACCACAGCTCATGCAAAAAATGTTTATTCTTTTCCCCTATAAACTCACAATTTGATCATTACCCTTGTACTGTAACCACTATGCCACTGCAGATCGACTGCCAGAGTGAGATAATGAAGCATAATCGCCTAATTGGGAATTTTTGGTAGTTGAAGTATTTTAGGTCAATAAATATCGTGATAGTAAGAGGAGAACAACATAGTAAGACAGCATACAAAAAGAAGATTGCAATACTATTATTCAAGGAAAACCCAAAACCTCTCTGCTTTTCACTATCTTAATTCATCTATGGTTATCTGTCATTGATTCTAATGATTATTGCGTCCAAGAATTAATCTTGAAACCAGATATAGCCCAACTCCAGCACTTGCAATTATCCACAACAACAACTGTGGATGACACAATGAAAACAAGAATCACATTCAGTACATATCCAAAAGGAATCATGAGAAACATGTGAAAACACAATGGTGGACCTGAATAATGAATGTGAAACGGAGTCAGTGGGAAGGAAATATGTATTCTATTTCAGTGAAATTATCCATGACAGGTTTCTCTACTAAGCATTGAACAATTTGAGAACCTTGATGATTATCATCACTGGTATCTTTTCAATGAAGCAGTTGATCCAGTATAGTTGAAAGTTCCTGATAGTTTCTCAACAATCACTAAATTAATGGATTGAGAAAGGAGAAACATAAGCTTAAGGACAATATGTAACTTTGGTTACGTATAAAAAATCTCTGAATCGTGAAGAGAACTGTGAGCACTTCAGAAGTGGGGAGTCTGGGGACTGGGGACATATGCTGATATAAAATCCTAGCTCATTTAAGAATAGAACTCCTTTACGGTATCCACCTAGAACCACATTGGCGCAGGGAATCTAAGAAAGCATATCAAAGGCTTTTAAGTCAATTAAAGAAGTCTCAAATTTACAATAGTACATGAACGCCCAAGTCTTATCGCACACTGCCTAATGTCCTTATGTCCAAGTATGCAAACTCCCTGGGAGAAGGTAAAATCATGCAATCTCATAATCATTGCAAACTATCTATACACTGCTTTTGCACAACAGTGTTTATTCTCCTCTCTCCTAGCTAAACTTGCAACTAACGTGAGTGTCAGATAATCATGCTCCTGGAAATAAATTGTTTTGTAAGTCCGGAGTAAGATCACAAAGAATAATTAGGCTACCTTGCATATTTGACTAGACAAATTTGGACGTCAATACTACTCAACTTAGCTTAGAGGTAAACCTCCACCAGAACCCCCTTTCCTTCAAATCAACCATGGAAAAGGAAATAGAAGCCACGCTGAATTGATATACTTTATAATTTCATTCGCCAAGCACTGATGCAGCGATGGAAATTAATCACAAATAATAACACATCATCATACTTTAGATACTTTTTTAAATGAATGACGTTCTGCTAAGTAAAATAGAAATATCCAGCATGAACAGAAACTAAATTATCTCCGTTTCTAGGAGTGGAGTCAAATCAGTGATTCTAATCCAGCATATTAAAAAACAAAAACGGAAACAGCAATATACAAGATTAAATCCCTGAATAAAAAAAACTGACAAAAACCATTACAAAGTGAGTTGCCTGATTAATTGATACATACGCATATACACAAATACATGAGAACGGGAGAGTTTACCAGATCAAAAGACGAGGTTGAGGAATTGGATCTCTCGAAGTCAAAGCAGTGAGTGATGAGTGCGGAAAATGATAGTACTCTCTACTCGAAAGTCGATTCGTTGCCTCTTTCCACAATTTATTCGGGCTTTTCTTTTGGAGCTTTCTAATGGGAGTTAGCGACGGGGCATTCATTTCTATTTTATTTTATTTCCACTTAATTGCACGTCATATCATCCAACAAAATTTTCTTTCATTTTTCTTTTAATGGGGATTTGACAAAATTTATTATTAATTATGAGAAATGATATAAAAGTTAATGTATTTCAATTACAAATATTTGGGTTTAGGTCGATCTTTTTACGTAAATTTAATTCGTGGTTACTGTAATTCAACTCGATTTTTAATTGGTTCGATATGCTTTATTATTTTGTCAATTTGGTCACTTTAATTTTGTTCACCTTAGGCAACTTCTTTCAATTCTATCGCATTATCTAATGTGAGACATAGGCATCGAAGTTATATATTAATTGCCATCAGGCTATAAAAAGAATTTCAGGATTTTAGGCATGTCGAGGAATGTGTACACAATAATTATTTCAATGGTAAAGTGCGTAATTGATGTTAGAGACTAGAAATGATCGCACATCAGATCAACTTCTAACCCCTTTTTTGAACAATTAACTTTTGCACTTTTATTTGGGTATGGTGTCTATGGGGTCAACGAAGTGTTTAAACGTTTATGTGCAATCACGTAAATTACACAATATCAAAAACAAGTGAGCTACAACGAAAGCAAGAGGATGAGAGAAATTAAAATGTCGTGATGACAGGTTACTAGTGTAGAATTCTACTTTTCATAATACTAGTGGCGGATCGTGCGTCGCACGATGACTTTTATAATTGTGTAAAAGATTTTGGTGTAAAGACAATATATTTTAAAACACATATTCCCATAGTAATCGAGTATAGCTTGTGCTTTTAGTCCGTGAGCATAATTGAACGTTCTAGCAATTCGGCAACAGTAATTCCTTCCGTCCTTAAGTATATGTTTTTGTATTAATAAGAATTAGCAGGAATGATCTATCTACGACCAATATAAAAGTGGGAAATTAAATAAATTAGTAGATTCTTATCAAAATTAAATGAAAACTTGAATCTAAGTTTAAAAAAAAAAAAAGGAGACATTTGTTTGCAGGCAAACTCTTCTAGCTGAGAGCAAAAAGTCGAAAGCTGTTCTTTCATGACATGAGTTTGCAACTTTGCCACATTTCTCCCAGCAATCGCTATTGATCCTTTCGTTAACTACACCACTCTTGGGTGACCTTATTGAGCTTTCTAAAGCACCCCTAACTTGGTCCATTTTGCCACCGAGTACAGCCAACTCTCTATGCCTTCTTTGTCCAGACATCATTTCATCCATTCTGCAGCAAAAAGTAGAAAGAATGTTGAAGCATATACATTAAAAAGGAAAGAATGTTAAACTGGCTATCATGAGGGAAAAAAGATTGCACAATTAAAAAAAAATTGGGATAACAATGACAAGCTTCGATTCTATTACAAATACTAATGTGCCCCTCGAGGCATAACCCAGTAGTGCAAAGGGCAGGAATAAGTTAGTTTCAGTCTTGCTAGCAGTCACAGTGTGAGAGTTTGATTCCTGAAATATATACTTGAACTTTTTGTGGGTACCAGTGTACGGACAAGTTCTTGTTTTCTGGCCTGCTGAGACACATCCTGCGATTTACTTCCTTCACGATACTCCAGGGGGAGGGCGATTGGGAGCCCTGAAGGGGTTCATCCTTTTTTTACAAATACTAATGCCACTAAATTAACTTTTTTACTACAGCAGAAATGTCAGCCATCCAGTATTTAGGTGAAACGGAAATATGGCCATATTGGCAGAGAATTAACACTTCTTGAAAGGAAAGATTCCATTGTAGAATATCATTTTCCAAGTTTTTCTTTCTTTGTTTTTTTATGTGAGAAAGCAGAACAAATTATTTGGTACAAAGTCACATAAGATATGCATTTTGTCTCTTTCCAAATTTCATAAATTGAAAAAAGGATCACTGGAATTAATAACAAATGTGCACTTAGTCATCAGTAAAATAAGTCACCTTGTCACCATAATTTAATCATGAGCACCGGATATATTACCACCTTATGTGATGCTTTAAAACCCCATTATATGGGAAAATATATGTTCAATAAATGCAGCTATTTCTTTTCATCGATAAGAAATTGATATAATCGTTATCGAAAAGCGAAAACTTCTATAAATTTAAAGGTATATAACCTTCATTGATTTAGTAAGTTCTCAGTGTCCATCAATTTGTGCTTTAATTAAAGGTTGAACCCCAACCTTAAGGACCCCCACCGACCCTGCCCTGGACCATCGTGGAGGAGGTAAATCGCAGGATGTGCCTCTCAGGAGCCAGGGTGGAGAGCACATGGATAGGCCAATACTGTTAACCCATATGGTAACTCCCGCTTGCAACAAAGCCAATTCCACCTTGCGGGGAATCGAACTCTGCACACTGCCGCGTTGAGCTCTATCCGCCCTCCCCTTTGCCACTGCGAGATATGCCCTGGGGGCAATTTATGCTTTAATTCCTCCAAGAGCGGAAGAACCATGAGCAAATATTTCATTTCTATACATTACCTCAAAATATACAAAACTGATGAACCCCCGAAACAATTTTTTCTAGGATTCAAATAAAAATAACAATTCTCGTAGACTTTCATAAATAGAATTTTTGGTAATTGGTAGTGCCATTCTTAAACCATTGTTATATAAACAATACAAACAAAAGATTACCGAGAACTTCAACAAATACTCCCAAATTTTTTAATATGTAAAGAAAGGAGTTTAAATTACCGTCAATTTTGCCTTCGTTGTCCCTGAGATCGAGTTCAACAGCTACTGGCACTTCTCAAACTGTTGTTCAACTCGGTTAACTTTCAAAGCAACATGTAGCAAAGTCAATATTGTCTTTAAGAGCTCTCAGGAGCATAATCCAGTGGTGCAAAGGATAGGAGTGAGGTAATATCAATCTTACTGGAACTTACAATGTGAGGGTTCAATTCCTGAAATATGGAATTGGACTCTTTGTGAATACCAGTGTACGGGCAAACTCTTGTTCTCTGATTTGATGGGACACATCCCTCGATTTACCTTCTTCATGATGTTCTGAGGACGGGACGGTGGAGCCCTTAAGGTTGGGTTCAACCTTTAATATTGCCTTTAGGAGAATTTTCAAGAATGACAATTAAATCTGGTCAATAGAGCATCAATTTTTTTTTCCTTGATTTAAGTGTACACTTTAAATATAAGCCATGAACACAAAATGCAAGAATATCTAATAGCAGATTTAGATATTCACAAAATATTGTCAAAATAAATTTGAATAGTTGATAATTAACTTGACCACATTATTATTATTTATTAGTTACATATATATGCTGAAAATTATGCAAAATCAAACAACGATTATATGATAGCAATAGTATTTGTTAATTTAAATATATAGCACAAGATCTCATCATGTACGTCGTTTATCATTCGGTATTGTTTGTCCATGTCATCTATAAATCGATAAAGCATTATTCATCATTTCTCTACATTAGAGAGTGAGCCAACAAGCCAACACAAATCAAAAAGAAGATAATTAATTCTCAACATTGACAATTCTTTTGTCAAAAGAAGTATGCATGATAGGTAAATCCAGAATTCAAAATTAACGAAAGAACATCATTGTGACAATCAGAGTCATGTTTCTTCTCCCACTCGCTCCCATCACCAGCTATGTCCGAATTCTTTCCATCCACTCTTAACATGCCAGAGACCTTTAGCTTCATCTCTTTCAACCATCGATTTCATACTCAGTATTATATAGCACAAGATCTCCTCGGAATATATAGTAACGGTAGTTTATTCATTATTTTCATTGATTTGTATTTTATTTTCATGTTTTAATTTTATTTTTCAAATTTCAACGTAGCAATTATGAATTATATTCTTGTGCTATATATTTCTAGCCATTGTTGATATTTATTGTTCATGCACAACTATGAATTTTTTATTTCATTTATGTGATATTGGGAATTATAGATGATGTCTATTCTTAGCCTTGACTCCTAAAATGATTGCCATAAATATGAACTAACCCCAATATTTAGACGTTGTAGCATAATATAAAAATACATTAATTAGTGTACATAATTAAATATTTAGATGTTCTAAAATAATTTGTCCTTTTACCAAAATCTCTTTTAAAATTATAACGACAATTGTGCAACTTCATTGTCCCAGAACTTGATTTTTGTTTTTAATTTTTGTCCATTTCGATATCATATTACAACATTGCAACTTTAGGACATGTTATGTTTGATGTTAATAGATTCTTAATTGCATAAAAATTTATTTACATCCTTACCAGCTTCCCATTGGTAAGGAGAGGGATTGGTAGCTGAGGTTCCTGTCTAGAAGATAAAGAGAGATCAACATCTTCTCCGTGCCATTAGTATCTAGCTTCGCTTTCTCCCTGAGAATAATTGAACTCATTTTCCAAATCATCAACATCATCCTCATTGTCATCACCGTCAACTCGCAGACTTCCTATGGATCCAGCTTGTTACTCGGAACAAAACGAGTATTTGGAATGGAGAAAACCTTGTGTCTCCTGTATCTAGTTTTGCACTGAGTATATGACTGATTTCTAGCTTTCTTTTCGTACTCATAACAAGGTCAGCAAACTGGAAAGCCCCATTCATTGAAAGAACAAACTGGAATACAGACATTATGGGACTGGACCTATTTTCCAACCAAATGGGATGTTGACATTTTGAATATGATTCAAAGATGACAGTATCTTCAATTTTCTAGTAACGTCTCATAAATGATTATAACGACAAACTCAATGAATTAGTGGATTTATACGGTATGTTCACCGATTCGGATAGGCTTGTGCTTAAGAAAATGTTTGATGCAAACAATATGTTTTTGTATTTTACTCAGCGTATAACAATGATTCTCTAATTCAATTTGATTCATATTTGCTGAAAAGTAATAATCTCATAATTTACAAGCATCATGTACTCATAAAGAAATAAAAACAACAGTCTTTAAAAAAATTCTTTCACCTACATAAGGGCACTATGCATTCATCAACATGGTTAAAATCGAGGAGTACATTCTAAGGAGCTGCCACATTCTCTTACACGACTAACTGTTGGGAATCTATTTAACATGCACAGCGAAAAATTAAAACATATTTCGATTCCCACCAGGAATTGCCTTTGTGTTTAGATAGAAATTGTGATAAGATTGTACCTTTTCCAAATCTGCAAACTTCTTTGCTATTCTTTTCGTTCCAACAATCTTGATTCGCCACCCACAACTGTCCAATTGTTCAGCCTCCAACGGTGATCCACACAGAGAATAAGATTGCAGCTACCGGGATTTTCTTCTCTTGTGCTAGCAAGAATAATTATGAGAAAAACCATGTGGATTGAAAACACTAACCATGTATTTATATAAGCCCAAACGGGCCTGGTCCGGTCCGACGCAATATTTAATTAATTCATTTAATTAAATCCAGTCCGTGAATTAATTAATCCAATTAATTCAGACCTATAAATAATCAACTCAATTAATTAATTTATCCAACGATTGTCAAATTAATTAATTGACAAATTGCAATCTTCCAATTTTCTTTTATGTGTGACCTATCAGGTTCCCGATCACGATACCTAACGACGTGAAATATTATTTTGATCTAATCAAAATTGATAAATTAAAACACTATTTTAATTTATCACCAATTCACACTCGCCATCCCAGATTGACATCTAGCAATATGTCAGGGCAATATATGTGACGGGAAATGTCATGTGGTGTGACAAAACTAAACTCGTTCATTTGCCGTAAAACTATAATCTCTTCGTCAATATGATCCGATCAATTACGAGATATGAAATTGTGTCAATCCCAAATATCGATCATATCTTTCATTCCACTATTAAGTCAATATAAGTCGAAAACTCCTTTTGGACTTATGAGTACACTTTAGCCAAGGATTTCGTTATCGACTTAATTGAATGAAATGCAGATCATAAACTCTTACTATTTAGCGGCCCTTTGCAGAACAACATCTAACACTGCCAAAGTATGACTGTCTTCATGTAAGGTACCATGACGACCTCAAGTCAAAGGACCAATTCCACTATCGAACGTTAGAGATTAACCACTGACACTCAGATAGTTATCTATGTGGAATCTTTCGGTGGGTCTCCAATGTTTTGTTCTATAACAAAACATCCACGTGTTCATTTAAGTGTCACCACACTTTAACTTATGAGATCAGCTACTTACTTTATAAGTAAGAAATGCCACACGTGATGGTCTATCCGTAATAACGATATCCGTATCTCGTTATTACTTACGACCAGGGACGATTTAAAATTCAATCAGATGTAATTTGTATCTCACGATCACAACTCCTTGTGATTAACAAATTACGAAAATTTGAGTCTACGGACTCTATTATTTATTTAATTGTCTATTAATTAAATAATAGATCTGCTAATAAATTACATTAATTATATATCAAAAATATTTATGTCCAAAGTTGATTGGACTTAAGGTATAATACTTACAAACTCTCACTTGCACTAGATCCAATCACTTATGTATCCAATTCATAGGTCTACATAACGATCATGTTTATGCTACGACAACTCTTTGTCAGTGGATCTGCAATATTGTTAAATGTGAAAATTTGTTCTTCTCTTTACGTCATTTCTATGTATTATCTCTCTGATGAGATTATACCGCCTTAATACATGTTTGGATCATTGATGAGACCTTAGTTCCTTCGCTTTCGCAATGACTCTATTGTTATGACAATACAATGGCATGTGATCAACAATATCAGGAACTACTCCAAGTTCATTTATGAACATCATGATCCAGATTTCAACTCTTTGCTACTTTTGAAGTAATCATGTATTAAGTTTATACTATTGAATCAACAGTTGCTTCATGTTCGGAACCTTTCCAACAAACCGCTTAAGAGTAAACTAGATTCTCCATATGAAATCTTCTCAAGATTTCATCTATATAAATTGGGATGAGTTAAGCAATCTTCTAGATCTACCTCTATAGATCAAGTTGCTTCTCCCATATCGTTCATGAATAAATCCTTTAACAACTATTATTTCAACGATTGAAACATAGGGATGTCGTTTTCTATAATATTAGGAATACGACAATGCTCCCACTATCTTCTTGTAAACACATAATTCGTCTTCAAATTTGATAAAATCAAACAATTTGACTTTTTCATCAAATCTAAGATTTCAGCTCCAAGAGACTTCTCTTAACCTACAGTCACAGTATGCAATTGTTGCAAGAAAAAAGCCGAGTGGACTTAAGTAAGGCTAAAGGAGAAAGGTTTCACCAAGGTCAACTCTTAACCTTTGCTTCTAGCCTTGTTTTGTATAAATGGATATTCACATCCATATCGACCTTTTTCTTGTAAACTATTTACAAAAAACTTATGGGTTTTATTTCATCAGGAGGTTTGACCAAGGTCCAAACCTTGTTCACATACGTCGAGTTCATCTCGAGTTTCATGGCCTCTTGCTTTCTCTTTTAAGTCAATACTTGACTTTATTTTGGTGCAACTAGCATGTTCATTATCCTGAATCAGTAATACCTGATTAGTAATTATAGATTTGCACCTTCTTAAAGATCGAATGATCCTACTAGATTCACATAGAGCTGACATGTCCTCAGGAGTCTTTACTTCCTGATCAAGAGTATGTCCCATATCAGATATGGGATCAAACTCGGATTCATCTACTTGGCTAACTATATTTGTAGACTCTTGAACTCTTTCATATTCTATTTTGTTCCCACTATCCTCTTCTAGAGTAAACATTTTCTCTAAGAAGATGATTTGTCGTGAGACGAAGACTTTCTTCATGATAATAGAATTTACATTCAAATGTCTGCTTTGAATATCCCCACAATGACGTATTTATCAGATTTAGCGTTAAACTTATCCGATTCAAGGCGCTTCAATTAAGCGTCATGGCCCCAAGCTTTCATATAAGATAAATTGGGACTATTGCATTTCCATAACTCGTATGGAGTTTTGTTAACCAATTTAAATGGGACATGATTTAGTGTGTTGCACACTACAATCAATGCATGACTCCAAAACAATTTTGGAAGATTTACATGGCTTGTTATTAATCGCATTATATCTAATAATTAATGATTCCTCCTTTTAGATATACCACCTTGCTGCAGTGTATATGAAGGAATCCACTACAAAAGAATCTCATTCTCTCTTAGATAATCTAGATTTTATTTTTAAGATACTCTCACTTGATCGAATCTTAATATGAGGGTATCTTTACATATTTGTTTCTCTAATTCTAGTGTGAATCCCTTGAACTTTTCAAGAGTTTCATGTTTGAGTTTTCATCAAGTATACATGATCATTGATGAAATAAGAGAAACATTACTTGACATTAATTGACATGAGTCCATATGCATCACTATGCATTAGACCAGTAATTATGCTGACCTTTCTTATTTTCAAGTAAAAGAAGATTTGGTCATTGTGTCAGACATGCATAATTTGTATTTGTCAAAATCAATTAATCCCAAGTATACATCTCTATGTAACTTTGGAATTGCTTTTCATCTATATGACAAAGTCTGTCATGCAAGATCGATTATCGCATTTATGCCTTATAATCTCTATACTCATTATAGAATCCTTAGTATTTAGAATATAAATGTTATTTTGTAACTTACCATAGCCATTAGGATCTTTATCAAGATAAACAAGAACAAAAATTATCCTTAACATTAAAATAGTTCATGTCCGAACATGAAATTCATTTTAATGTTCCAGTTATGGTAGGTATAAAGCGATATTTCTCTAATTCCAATACTAAACCAAAAGACAATAGCAAGAAGTATATTTCTACAGGCAATGCAGCAACCTTTGCTCATCTCCAACGTGTAGCTCAACTTCTTCCCTTCGCAGTAGTCAACTTCTATTTAGTTTCTCTATATTTGTATAAATATGAGATTTACATCTGGTATCAAATACTTAAGAAACTCGTGAAGTAGACGTAAGTCATGCAATATTCCTTCCAATGACCTTTCATTCTATAATGAAATCAAGGGTCATTAGATTTGGTATTTTCCTTCGCTTTGACGGTCTTAACCATATTGGACGCTTTCACAAAACCCCTTTAGACTTTCTCTTAATATCTTTAGAGGAATCAATGGCTTGCCCACTACTAACTTTGATGTTGGGCTTAACAGTCTTAAGCATGTTAAGTAACTCAATAATTGTGCATTCGAGCTTATTCACGTTAAATTCATAATTAGTTGTGAATAACTTTCTCTGACAGAGATTGTAGAACCAAGTCACTACTTAGTTTATGGTTTATAATTGAATTCAATTGAGACATTTCTCAACGTCAATCATCTTCAGTGTCTAAGCACCGATTGAAGATTACTCTGTCATTTTGCACCGGTATAGTTGTTTAGAAGTCTCATATTCTTCCACACATGATTATTATCATATAACTCTTTGTAATGAAGAATTATGTGTTAACATCTATACTCTCAAGTTGTTTTTGTAATTCAGTGACATAGTTGCAAACATCATATGCGTGCAATACTATCTCATCACTGTGTTTATTATAGTAGCCACATTTTTCTTAGTTGAGTCATCATCACGTGTTACTAGAAAATAGCTACTTAAGGACGGCCAACTTTCTCATGCCTGAGAACAATTCTCAAATTGCAGTGCCAATCAAGAAGATTTAATTTGGTTGTTGGCATCCAATATGCCTCTCAAATACACACGGTTACTCACGATTCAATAAATATAAATGACAAAAAGAAAAAGGATAATATATAAAATGTATCAATTAAGTTAACATGGACTTTTATTAAATTAATTATACTCCCACTGTTTAATTAAAATTTATGACCCTCTTACATAAATTTATGGAGTCCATACTTGACTCCCAGTGGGCTGGAATCCCATCTGTTATATTAAGACATTGAGTGTACTCAACAAGCCTTAATATAACATTTTGGTAGATACTATTATCAATTGTATCTCTATACAACTCCCAGATCATTAAGCTGACAACTCTTTGTTTTCAATCATCTTATGTGTTAGCTTAACATGTCTCTAAAATTTATCTCCTTGAGTGTACTCAACAAAAGATAAATTTTAGTTAAGTCTAATCCGTCATTCAGAAATATCAAATATTTCATAGTGTCAAACATACCCCTAATAGACCAGCCTTGAGTGTACTCAACAAGTTGAGAAGATTTGGGACTCTGACTTTTCACTATAATGATAAAAGGCGATTATAAATTTTGACTTAATATTTTATGGAGGGATTTTGCATTCCAAAGGTCTCATCGTAACAATAATATATATTTTATTATACATCTATCATGCAAATAAATAAATATAACATAATATAATAGTGTGGACGATTATGAACTTTTACTGTCTAGTCTTCTCGAGTTATAAGGAAGACTAGTTAATCAATTCCTAGGGGATATAGCATTGAACAGTATCAATACACCATCTCCATGGTCTCCTCCTCCTCTTGTTTCTTCAATTAGTCGAGTTGCAACCTATATCCTATACTAGTGTCACACAGGCCTAAATGAAATTGGACTCGCAAGCCCATAGTAATAATAATAATAACGGACTCGCAGGCCCACAATAATAACAGGCTTGCAGACCCACAAAACAAAAAGAATAAAAATCAACAATTCAACACATCCATATGGTCGAGTTCATAATCATCCACTAATAATGCATTTATCACATAAATGTATTCTTATATAATATCTAATATTATATGCAAACATGTTTCAAGTTTCTAACAATTAAGGTCGTCTAAACTCTTTTAGACAAATGAATTGGAACAATTAAATAATTAATTAATTATATTAATCAATTAATTTAATTAGCGGGCATATTTAATTAAAATCAAATTTTAATTAAATATCGAATTAGAGTCCCACTCTAATTCCACAATTATAGGGTGGGCTATTTAATTAAAATCACATTTCAATTAAATATCAACTTAGAGTCCAACTCTAATTTCATAATTTAAGCGGTTGAATTTAATTAAAACCAAATTTTAATTAAATAAAAAGATTAGAGTCCAACTCTAATTCTAAGATTTTAGGGCGAACTTATTTAATTAAAATCGAATTTTAATTAAATATCATATTAGAGTCCAACTCTAATTTCGAGAAGAATGTTAGGGTGACACAGTTTAATTAAAATCAAATTTTAATTAAATGTTAAATTAGAATCCAATTCTAATTTCTAGAATATATTCGGGGTGAATAATTAACTAAAATTAAATTTTAATTAAATGCTAAATTAGAGTCTAACTCTAAATTAAATTGAATTAATATTTTAAGTTAGGGTAACATTTCTAAATAAAATAAAATTCAATTTAGGGTCAAGTTTAATATTTAAGTTAAAATCTAATTTTAACCAAAATATAAAAATCGTCAATTTTAAATAAAATTCTAAATTTGGGTCAAAATTGAAAATACCAGTCAAACCTCTTTTGAAAAACAAATTTAAAATACTTCTAAATTTAAATTCAAAACACCTTTGAAAATTTTCTATTTGACCCATTCTAAAAGTAGCAAATTGGCCCCTCCAATATGTCAAATTTTGAAAAGGCCCCTCATTTCATTATTTACACATTGACCACCGAAGTGTAATTGCAATCAAGGGTCCTCATTTTATTAAATAATACAAAACGGTCCCTTATTCAAAGTTTGCAAGTTACCCTCTTCTTTAATTACACGCGGCCCCTTTAACTTTCAGAAATTACATAGCAAGCCCCTGTCTCCAACAACAAATCTGAAAACCCTAATTCTTCTCTTTCTTGGTGGCGCCAACATCTCCTTCCATCAACAAGGACAATAACGAGAGACACCGCTCTCAGGCGGTGACATCTCGCCACTGCAGCAGTGCTAAGAAGGTCGCGTTGCTGCAGGTCATTGCAACAACAGCGCGAGCTTTCGCATTGCTGCTGTCGCAGCGCAGCAGCCCAAGCAGCGACGGGAACAACGCCGATGAGATGCTGCCCAATTTTCAGATCTTGTGCTGCTGCTGTCGCAGCGCAGCAGCTCGTGCAGCGACGGGAGCAACGCCGACGAGAAGCCACCCAATTTTCAGATCCAGTTTCCCCCTTTTTTGTTTTGTAAATTTCAACCCAAAATAAAAAAATTATTTTACATTCAAAACAGATTTTTTGAAAATAGAAATAAATTCTTAATTGCTAGATCCAAGAAAAATATGAACAATCAACTTTTGACAGTTCAATCATGCAAAATAATTTCTAACAAACACATAGTAGGCTCTAATACCACTGTTAGGAATCTACTTAACATGCGCAGCGGAAAATTAAAACATATTTCGATTCGTACAAAGAATCGCCCTTGTGTTTAGGTAGAAATTGTAATAAGATTGTACCTTTTTCAGATCTGTAAACTTCTTTGCTATTCTTTTCGTTTCAGCAATCTTGATTCGCCATCCACAGCTGTCCAATTGTCCAGCCTCCAACGGTGATCCATACAGAGAATAAGATTGCAGCTACCAGTGTTTTCTCCTCTTGTACTAGCAAGAATAATTATGAGAAAAACCATGTGGATTGAAAACCCTAGCCATGTATTTATATAAACCCAAACGGGCCTGGTCCGATCTGGCCCAATATTTAATTAATTCATTTAATTAAATCTGGTCCGTGAATTAGTTAATCCAATTAATTAATTCGGGCCTATAAATAACCAACCCAATTAATTAATTTATCCAACGATTGTCAAATTAATTAATTGACAAATTGCAATCTTCCAATTCTCTTTTATGTGTGACCCATCAGGTTCTTGATCACGATACCTAACGACGTGAAATATTATTTTGATCTAATCAAAATTGATAAATTAAAACACCCTTTTAATTTATCACCAATTCACACTCGCCGTCCCAGATTGACATCTAGCAATGCGTCAGGGCAATACATGTGATGGGGAATGTCATGTGGTGTGACAAAACCAAACTCGTTCGTTTACCGTGAAACTATAATCTCTTCGTCAATATGATTCGATCAATTACGAGATATGAAAATGTGTCAATCCCGAATATCGATCATATCTTTCATTCCACTATTAAGTCAATATAAGTTGAAAACTCATTTTCGACTTATTAGTACACTTTGGCCAAGGATTTCGTTACCGACTTAATTGAATGAAACGCATATCATAATCTTTTACTATCTAAGAGTGACGAATCCTTTATTGATCAATTACAACCTTCATACGATTCTTGACGTACCCGAACGATATCGTATTAGCGGCCCTTTGTAGAGCAACATCCAACATTGCCAAAGTATGACCGTCTTCATATAAAGTACCATGACGACCTCAAGTCAAAGGACCAATTACACTACCGAACGTTAGAGATTAACCACTGACACTCAAATAGTTATCCATGTGGAATCTCTCGATGATTCTATAACAAAACATCCACGTGTTCATTTAAGTGTCACCACACTTTAGATTATGAGATCAGCTATTTACTTCATAAGTAAGAAATTCCACATGTGATGGTCTATCCGTAATAACGATATCCGTATCTCGTTATTACTTACGACCATGGACGATTTAAAATTCAATCAGATGTAATTTGTATCTCACGATCACAACTCCTTATGATTAACAAATTACAAAAATTTGAATCTTCGGACTCTATTATTTATTTAATTGTCTATTAATTAAATAATAGATCTGCCAATAAATTGCATTAATTATATATCAAAAGTAGTTATGTCCAAAGTTAATTGGACATAGGGCATAATACTTACACTAACAACCACCATTAACCCTCTTCTTACATGCTAAAAATGCTTAATCGGAAGCTGGAGAGCATGGCAGGTCGAAAACTTGCTACTTAAATTATACTAATGCCCACATAATCAACATTCAAGCCTAGGATAATTCAATTATGAATTCAATAATAAGATCATGTTTCAAATTACCTCATTGAAGCCAAATTTTTGGCCGTATTGCCTCTGCACAATGGAGCTAAAATGGAGAGAAGAAAAGGAAAATCTTGAACAATATGGATGATTGTGTTAAGAATGGAGTAAAGGGGCATGGATATAGTGTAAAAGAATGGAGAATGACTAACACAAGAAAAAATAAATCTGGTACAAGAATGCAACAACATGGTGTTTAAGAGAATAAAGAGAGTAATTGGTATGAAAACATATGACATCAGATTTAGGTCAAACATGACGCCTTATGAATAGTGTAAGCAAGTTTTCTCTTTTAAGATTGTAGGGATATAAATTCATAAATGTTAAATATAAATTCAAAATGAAAAAAAAAATTGCGGTTTCAAAACTTGTAAATACACATCCAATACATCATCTTTCGTGGACACCACATCCCAAACTCTCATAATCATTGATTGCAACCTATAAAGTACAATTATAGTGTAAGAAGTAAGAACTAATAGACGAGGTAAAGACCATGCACATGTATATGAATATCGTCATGTAAAATTATTTTATAGAAACAAATTTAATATACGATTATAATCTTGACAAATATTGTTAGGTAAAATATTTCTGAACGTTTTAGATAAGTATTTGAAACTCAAGCTTTATAAATTGTCTACTAAATAATTAAAATTTATGGAGTACGTGGATACCTTTACCTTAAAAGAGACAATCAACTAGGTACTATTCATTTAGGTGGCCAAGTGTTCATATCTGGTTCATCACTATAGTGAAACTGGTTTCATACTGTTAATCTTAAATATCTTATTACCGTTCATTATTTAGCTATTTATTAAGCCCTTGTTTGAGTCTCATTCTTTTCATAAAAATATATTTTTAAATAGTGTATCAATAAAAAATGCATGATAAAAATCTACCTTTACCTTAAGGGACAATCAACCAGGTACTATTCATTTAGGTGGCAGGGTGTTCACACCTGGTTCATCACTGCAGTGAAATTGGTTTCATACAGTTAATCCAAAATATTTTATTACTATTAATTATTTAGCTCTTTATTATGCTCTTATTTGAGCCTCATTCTTTTCATAAAAATATATTTTTGAATAGTGTATTGATGGAAATTTATGTTTAAAAAATAAGGAAAATTTTTATATTTGTGTGTAATATTATTTTATTAAAAATGTATTGTTGAAATAATGTCAAATTACTATTTAATAATGTATTTTAGGGGGGTCAAACAGGGCATAAATGAAAGAGAAAATCAGAGTAATTTCATTCCTTCTTCCCTAGCAGCAGTGACTCTCTCCTTCAAGCTGTAGCTCGACCAGTTCAATGGGCAGCTCGATCAGATCCAAAGATTGTGGCCAATTGAGCTAGGTGGATTTTCGCGAGATTGGGACCTACTTTTGTAAAACTTGGCTAGGGCTCGTCCACAAGCCAGATTTGTGTTCACCTAATACCTTGAAGAGCTCTTTGAGTTGCAAGTATTTCGTTTATTTATACTTATTTATGATTCAATTTCAATTTTAGCTTCCATTTCCAATCAGAGAATTTTCAGTTGTGTCTGGATATAATTTTTTATGTGAGGAAAGTGGACAAAAGCAAAGGGTACGTTATGGATAGAATAGAGATTGATCAAATTCTCACTGTCTTCCATACCCGTCATAATTCACTTGAGTATTTTGTTGGGACTTTCTCCATTATTGTTTATTATTACTAGGTAAAGAAACTTATATTGGCCTATTTAATAATTCTTTCGTTATACAATCCTCATCACCATTATTGTGATGGAGCAGGATGCTTTGCCGACTTTTCTGGATGAAGAAGCATTTACATGGATGGAGAGAGAGGGAGAGAGAGAGAGAGAGTGTGTGTGTTGGGACTGTTGATGAATACACCGATTATGTGCATATTATATTCACAAAAAATATACCGTTTATGTTCACGAAATTGAAACAAGGTTTCGAGTTACTGAAATGGATTTTGAGAAACTAACCAATGATTATCGAATCTGACCATTTCCATTCTTGAATTAAAACATTTGATTCTTCATATCGAACCTTGCATAAACCATATAAATAAAATTAATCATTTTCTAAAATCAAGTAGAAATGAAATAAAAAAAAATTAGATGTAAGTGATGCGATTAGCCGAGGCAAGTATAACTCTTTCCTTAAGATGAATTTACCCCACATCGGTGCTAACGATTTTTCAACAATCATCTCCCAATATACAACGACCACGTCAAGCCGTTGGAGCACTCCAAATGGATTCGACCAACGAACTCGAACTTCATTCCCTCTCTACCATAACAATGATTTTGATGCAAAAGATAATCACTTCTACAAAGTGTTTTATGTAACTTAACATGAAATGAATAAAATGGAATTATGGAATGAATTTGAATGACAAATACACATCCAAGGGGTCCTATATATAGAAGATAAAGGGTTGTGGGTGAAGGGACACACCCCAAATTCAGCATTTTTCATGGAAAGTTGCAACACTTTATTTTGAAAAGTTGCAACACTTCATTTCAAACCTGCATCATTTTGAAAAGTTGCAATACTTCATTCTTTCAACTTTGAACCGCAATTTCTCATTCATCCGGAATTGGTTTCAAGATTTCAAATATACCACGACGATCTACTCGACAAGTAAAATAAGTTAGTCTATTTACTTTTCTAATTTGATCATCGGATCAAGTCCGAACATTCGACCAAAGTTGACACGAAGTCACACATTTTCATTTTTTCAGTTTTACACTTAACCAATTTTCGGTTAATTTTTGAACCACTTCCAATAGGGACTTCCATTCGACTCTATTTATTCATCAATATCTGCTTCTCTGATTGCTATCGCGAGTCTAGGTGAAGTGTACAAAGCTCGGTTGAACTACTTGGGTGAGGCTGTTGTTATGAAGGTGCAAACACCTGGTATTAAAGAAGCTATAGATTTGGATTGTTATCTTATAAGAGGTTTAGGTTTCCTCATAAATAAATATGTTTAAACAATTACGAGTGATGTTGTTGTTCTTATTGATGAATTTGCTCGAAGAGTTTAACAAGAGCTCAAATTATGTGCAATAGCGTTTCTATTATTATTTTGCATTTAATATGAATAATATCAATGTGAAGCACTTTTCTTATATGCAGAGGTTGGGAAGATTTTCCCTTTCTTTCAGTTATGTGAAGTATAAATCTATTAATTGTGAATACTAATTTTGATAGATCTATGCAGGAGGAGCATAATGCAAGGAGATTTAAAAAGTTGTATGTTGACAAAAAAGATGTCCTTGTCCCAGATATTTTTTCGGATTACACAAGCGGGGAGGTACCGTTGGGTTTTTTGATATCCAATAATCTGGCCAATGATTTAAAACATCTGTCGGATTATTTATCGACACCATGGACTTGGCTCGGCTTGGAGACGAACTACACTTTTGGATGACTCGGGTTTGGGTTGGATGATTATTTGGTTAGTTGGACCATTTAGTGATTAATATGGAGTTGAATATTGGCCCATTAGTTTAGATTAATTGGTAATCCTCTTAGTGAACCCTAGGCCCAATTGGAGTGACCTAAACTAACTTATATATATATATATATATGTATGTATGTATGTATGTATTTATCTCTCAGCCGTTTTGGTGTGTGTGTTGTAGCAATGGAGAAGAGAGTTGAGAGAAGAGAGACAACCGAGAGAGAGGGAAGCCATGTGAGGTTGTGACTAAGATTCAACCATTGTGATATCTTCTTCTTCCTCTCCATACCTTTATGGATTGCTAACACCACCACCCTTCTCCTTTGTGGGGTTTGAGAGAGTTTAGGCAGTTCAAAGTGAAGGCGAAAGTCTTGGGTCGAGCCGAGGTAAACCGGTGTTGTTTGGTTGTTTTATGAGCCCGGAATCAAAATTTATAGAGGGATTTCAGCAACAGGTACTAACAATGGAGTAGGTTGAAGGAGTCAAATTAAATAAGCAAGATGCTATTGGGAAACATGGGCTCAAATTTTTGGATATTGTCAACATAAGCGTCAGGGACGAATCCAGGATGTTGAGCCAGCACGGGCGACCGTAATAAAATATTATTGGCTTGTTTGATGTCATTTTTTGCCAAAAAAAAGCATTTTGGAATAGTGATTTAATGAAGAATGTGTAGTTAAAAATAATAAAAAATTTCGAATTTACGTGTAATATTATTTTATTAAAGAATGTTTGATCGAAAATAAGGGAAAGAAAAATGTATTCTAAACTAAATGGAAATCAAAAAAGGCTTAAAATTTAAATAAAATAATTATTTTGTTGAAGTTGAACATATATAATTTTATTATAAGAATAAATCGTACTCACCAAATAACATTATTGTTTTATATAATTCAAAGGAAGAGCACGGTATTAAAATTTTTATAATTGCATTAAAACCACTAAAATCTTACGTATATTATTTTGTTAAACCTCATACCACAACTCATTAAGCGTCATAATGGTCAAGCTTTCATTATATCTTAGAATAGGTCACAGGTTCGATTCCCCATTCATCCTTTCCTTATTTCAATGGCTTTTGGTGAAAATTGTATAACTAAAAATTTATACAATAAATGGTGGACAGATTCAAACCTGGGACGTAAAATAAAGAAATGCAAGCGCTGATCAACTCGGCTACTAGGAACGGCTGAAATAAAAGTGACATAACAGTAATATATCCTATTTATTTGTCTATTCTCAGTCAAAAAAAAAGGACTCCCGGTGGATCCAGCACTCGCGGCCGCGGGGGCTCGCCAGTTGCTGGATTCGCCAGTGATAAGCGTTCAATACAGTTTAGATAGCTTCTCGAATATGGGTATTTTCATGCATATCTGTCGTAATTGGTCATGTTGTCCACACGGTCAATCGAGACTATAAAGCTATGGCTCATGATTATTATGCTTTACATTTTTTATACCCTGATGTACATGTATCTCCGATCATACCAGCTCTGAGGAACTTCTTTCATGATGCACTAATTGAAACTGTGAGTGAACTCAACTTTAAAATCACCATGGATGGTGGGTATTGTTTTATACCAACATCCATTTAATGTGAGCAACTTGTTTCCCTCTACTCATCAATGCCATCAATATTATTGCCTGTGTTATGTTGTATTTTCTTTTAAAAGCTATAGCAGTCTTATTCCTTTTATTATATCGTCATTCAATATAAATCTATCGTTCGATTTCCTTCTTTGTTATGTGTTCTTATTTAGAAATATAAGCAGATCTTTCACAGATTTTTAGTCAACTATTATGCTTATGTTTTTACAACTCCTCATTCGTCATATTCATGTGTTTTGTTACAATTTCTGACAAAGAATGGAATATATGACTTCAGGAATTGGTTTGATCACCAGTCCTGGTAATGGCTACTGTTGATGGTGCTCAAGTGTTTCTCAAAATATTTGTTCAGCTAATTTCTATTGTGCCGAGCTTATGCCTCTTAAAAAACTCTTCCGAAGTATTTATTTCATTGTTAGTTCTTTTTAATTTATTCCATCATGGATAAATGTGCTGATCATCTTGAATTTAAGCCATATCTCCTTGATAATGGAACTTATGTTTTCCTTTTTTTCATCTCATTAAACTTTTCAGCAAGTACTACGGTCATTAAGATCATAGAATCATTTTATTTCCATTAATTGATTACAAATGATAAAGGAAAAAGGGTATGCTAATTCAATGTCAGAGTTCTTTAGCTAGATATATGAACTGAGGATGCAGATTTAAGTCCACATACTGTCTTCTGCATTGAGTTGGATCAATACTTTAATTGTCTTCATACATTTCTTTATACCTTATTTATTTGTTAGAGATTAATTTGAGATCAAAATGAAGTGGTTTATCTTCTCATTTTAGATTTAGCTACATAGTCATTTTTCATAATCTGTTTAGATTTATCTGTTTGTATAATGCATATGTTTTAGTTGTGCATCGAATTTGTTAATGTTGCTGAAAAAAATGGAGTTACATTTAGGCTTATTTCCTGTTTTAATAGCATATATATATGGTTGTGAAATTTGATTTTATTGCATTAGTAGACTGAATGTTTTCTTTGATTGTTTAACAACTTCATATTCAGCCAATGAAAAATAATAAAAGATAAAGAGGAAACACGAGTTTTTTTCCGGTAAGATTGACAATATTTGCAGTACAATTGGCAACATTCTATTTGTTGATGGGCTTCCAAATGACTGTACAAGAAGAGAAATAGGTTGTATCCTTACTATTTTATTGCTGTTAATGCTTTTCCTTGTCTCCTCATAGGATTTGCCAAAGTTGGTTTATGTAAGTGACAAAGATCAAGTTTTCTGTTCATTTTCTTTGGTTTATGGGCTTGTTTATTTGGAAGAAGAATACCACGAAGTTGGAGGAAAAATATTTTCATTCATCAGCAAAGGACCTGGTACATAGTCTACATTTTATTTCAGGTCCAATGAGATGCCTTCTAAACAAGTTATTATTTTCTTCCATGTCTTCCTTTTCCTAATTTTTTACAAATTTTTGTTGCTGTCTTCAATTTGGATTGTCAATTATCTGCACCTATAGTAAGAGATCATCTCTCTAAGCAAACCTGTAGCTATATTTTCATTGGAAATTATAGGTTCTTGTAGCCTTGCCTAGGTGACTATAGCTTCATAGTATTGATCAAACTGTAAACTTGTCCTATCCAATGTTTTCCTAGATAGATGAAAACTGAAGTCATCTTCAGTGAAACTTTTAACAGTAGAAGGTAGCTATTTAGTACTAGAATTGAACAGTTGGATTAATAGATATCTGTTGTACCCTTCATTGTCTTTATTTCTATTGCATATTCAGTTAACATTAATCATTATTTGTGCGTGATATTTCTGGTTGTTGAGCCTGCTGCAATGCTGATTTTTGTCTTCGTACTTATTTGTGGCTTTAGCTGAATGAAACTAGTTCGAACTAGATTTAATTATTTATTCATTAGGACATTTGATGATATCTTTCGTACTCTAATGAGTGCTCCACACTCATTATATTTATATCACTTAATTTATTATTTTGTTACACTTTAGAATGTTTTAGAGTGTTTTAATGCTTATTTTGATACTGTGATATAGGTTGATCAAATTAAAAGAAATAAGCAAAAATTAGCGAATTTGGAGAAAAGGGCCAAATTGTAAGAGATCCAAATTTCGGAGACTAAATTGCAAATATTCAAAAGTTGTGTCGAATCTCACGATGAAGATCCGAGAGTTTTAGGAGTCAATTGGATGAAAAAAGATGTCAAAGGGATCAAATTTAGGCAAAATATGACCACAAATCAATTTCCAATCGAAAAGTTATACTCCGAAATTTTAGCCTCACATTGAGATCCATTTTTGATATAGAAAACGATCGAACTGGAGAATAATGTCTGAAGCAAAGTTGTAGCCTTTTGAGTCAGCTTTCCAACTCATCTTGAATCACCTCAATCGAACATCGGACGAGAAAGTTATCCTAAATATACTGAAGGGCGTGCAGTCTATCATTTTCGGCCAAATCGGGTGTCGAGGCGCCCAATTTGGGAGCTGCAGCACCCAGCTCACTGAAAATAACAACAAGCCTGGTGCTGAGGCGCCAGATATGCGGAAAAACGTGTTTTTATGTTTTTGGACTCTTTTCTTGGCCCAATTCAACCTTAATTCATCTAAGACTCCAACATACTATAAATACCATTCAAAAAAACCCTATTTTGAAGAAGAATTCATGGGGCCAAGATTGACGACGATTCAAAGGGATTCAATTACAATTTAAATGAGGAATCAAGGGAGATAAGAACAACATCAATGGATTAAATTGAAGGTCTACATCCTAGTTTTTCTACTCTCTTCCTTATGTTTTTCTTATATGAATTTTTTTGTTTCCATATATTATATCATGAGCTAAATTCATATTCTAGGGTTTGATGGAGCCAAACTTGATATTATGATTTGATTTTGTCATGGCTATTTTTATTTGATTTTCCACATATGTTTAATTTTGTCATGATTTTAATGCTTTCAATTGTCTAATCAACAATTGAATGATTTGATGTTAGTCAATTCTGACGCTCGAGAGAGGAAAATTTAGGCACGATCATAAGATTGACACAACATAGGTTTTACAGGTTTCGAGAGAATGTATAAAAATTGTGAAGCTTACTTCACAAAAGACTTGGATCTTTATTAAATTCTTGATTTCAATTTGGAACAGAGATGTTGGAATTGGAATCTAGGGTTAGTTTCTAGCCCATACTCAAGAAAGGGGGTTAGAAATACATTAGGATTCTTGCTTTTAAACGTGAAAAAATTGATTGGAATAACTGGACATAATTGAATTGTAATTGATAGTTAGGTGAAATCATTCCCTAGCTTTTCCATCTTGATTTATTCATATAATTTGCACCCCTTGAATTCCTCACCAAAATCATCGTTAGATTAGTTAACAATATTGATTTCAAATTCCATTCATCTAAATAAAATAGAAGCTACACAATTGTAGTACTTGGTAGAAATTAAATTACAATCCCTGCGGTTTCGACACTCTTACTTCAAAACTTGACATCGTACACTTGCGGTATAAATCACATTGCATAAAATGCGTGACATGCTCTAAGGAAAATATGACTTCATTATCTCTCCTTTGATTCCTTTGAATGGCATACTTCTAGGTTTATAATGATCATATTACTGATTTGTTGGGTCCAAATGAGAAAAAAAATAATAATAATAAAAATTCTCCTGGTAAAAGACCATAGATATTTACTTCAGTGGAGATCATATGTAATTGGCATTATCTCATTGAAATGTCTTTCTTTTTATTCAATTTTTGTCATACAAATAAGAGAATACGTCAAAAGTAGTGTTTTTGGTCGAAAATTTGACTAACTGTGTTTCCTCAATGTAGGATGTCTCACAACTTTTGATAAAGGTTTGTTCTTCTTTTGTGCTTTGTTAATGTTCGGACTAGGCAATTAGCCAACTTCACTTTCACTCGAATTCCTCGATCTTGCTTTTATTATGGAGGACCTTTATATTACATATGTAAGATACTTGCATCAGTTAATGGCAGAATTTTATTTAACTTGGCTACCTTGCTTCTCATTTGAATCCAACATTGTAGCAACAATATTTAGCCAATCTATTTAATCTCTCATAATTTATGTTCAATTTTTAGGATTTTGTTTTTGTGTAGGAAGAACTCCAGCTTGCACTATGCAGAGGTCCTTATGGTGAGAACCTCTTTTTTGAACCGAGTAATGCTTTGGATAATCTTAATTTATCTTCTATATTCACACCGTATTCTCCGATTTAACTTCTTGTGGGTTTTTTCTTCTTCTTTTGGATTTTGCTTTTTTAGATCTTCATTGTGAAATTTTTTTGGTGTTTTTATTTTATTTTATTATTACTATTATTTTTTATTTTGAGGAAATTTGATGGTATTTTGATGTTTGTTGGATAAACACAGTCTTTGATTCAGCTGCCGTTTTGCATGTATAAATTCTGCCTTTTTTTCTCCAATTCAGCAACTGCCAACTCGTATATATGTAATCACCAAAAGAAATTCCCAATTGTTGACTTGAAAAAGAACACCCAAAGTAGCCGCCCTTTTTCCTCAATGCTTTTTCCTGCAAAACTTCCTGCCGACAGAAGCCTTCTCAATGTGTACATATACAATTCAACAACCCAAAGCTGCTGCCAATGTGTTAGATTTCAGCAGCAAAGTTGATTTTTGTCTCCCAGCCGCCGCCTTCCATATTTTTCTCTGCGTATATGTGTATGAATTCCAGCAGGCAGCCTTCTCTTCTTCAGTTTTCTGCTTCCTCTTTTCTTTTCTTCTGCGTGTGAGATATATAAAACCTTGGCTGCCTCTATCTTCTAAAAAATTCCCCCCACATATATATATATAAAATCAAACTATTTTGTATGACTTATCTCCCGAGAAGAAAGGTCCTTATTGATTCTGGAGCTGATCAAAATTGTATCCGTGAAGGATTGATACCTACAAAATATTTTGAAAAAACTACTGAACGTCTTTATGGTGCTAGTGGTAAGAAAATATAAAAAATATTCAAGCTCAAAATAACTACACAAATGTAGTTCTTCAATCTATACGTTCTCAGCTTAACAGAATTGAAATAAATTCTGAACCTGAGAAATCATCCTCTTCAAAGTCGGCATCAACTTTAGTCATCTTTTGAAAATTTTTGATCCACCAAAATAATTTCCTAGCTTTATTTCTTAAGAGATGATAAAGTTGGAAGAAATAATTTATTAGATGATAAACACATTTTGAACATAATATCTTTTGGAATTGTTTGAACAGGAGCAGGAGTAGGATTTTGAGCATTTTCAAAATTTCATTCTAATCCATGAGTTTGAAGACTCCAAGGAATTCTTTATTGATATATGAAAATTGAAATACAAATATTGAAATGACTTTTGAAATACACAATTGAAAGATAAAGATTGAAAAATAAAGATAGTAAAAGAATACAAGGATTTCTCAAATTATCTTGAGAATGATTTATCTCCCGCTAAATCAACTCTTTTGAGAGCTGGGCTGAATTAACTCTAATGAGAGCTGCACTAAATTAACTCTGAGGAGACCTTGAACACTTGATTTGCTTTTATACTTGAAATCTTGAATTTCGGACTTGAAATTTTCTTCAATTTGGAGAAGGAATCTTGAATAATTACAGTTAATCCACCAAAAGAAAAGTCTTCAACGAATCTTTTCTTTGTCTCCCACTTTGAAAAGTTAGCATCAACTTTCTTCATAACTTTTGACTAAATCTCCTCGATTGATCACCTTTTGAATTTTTTCGTCACTTTTGAATCTTTTAGCATTTGCTTTAATTTTGTCTTAGTAGACTAAAACTCAAGCAAATTATTGGGATTGAATAATTCTTCATCAACATAATCAAGATTGGGTCCTTGAAAAGGTTCTTTATTATATTGATAAAGATCATCAAAACAATCTTCAGACATGATATTTCATCATCAAATATTTTCTTAATCAAAGGAATTTGAGTTTGAGTCCATTTTTCTTCATCAGTAAAAATGGTATAATGTTCATCATGAAACATTAATTGTAATCTTAAATTGTCAATATTGGTTCCGCGCTTTTTCTTTGCAGCAAGAATAGATTTTGATCTGATTTATGTAAGAATTTCTCTTAAATGATTTTTGAATATGATTTTTTTTTCAGGACGGTAAACTTTTGATGAGATGTTTGAATCTGGCATTGGAAGATTACTTGACAAAGTACTCCAAATAGTAATTGTTTGGCTGGAAAATACTTTTCAGTAAAAAGAGTTTAATGGAATTTGACTTCTTCGGCGATCCATTCAGGAAGAATGGTTGAGAATTCAATTTTGAGAGTTTTGACTTTGAATTCCAAGAGATGATTAAAAACTCTTTTGAAAGAGTTATTAAAAAGAGAAATATCTATTTTTGAATCAATACATATTGAGGAAATAAATCCCCATTTGATCATTTGATGGATTTTTTCATTAATGACATTAATAATTGAAATACCTTTAAGGATAAAATGAAGTTTGTGATAACTTTCACAAGTAGCAGAACCATTGAAATAAAAGTTCTCGAATATTCTGAAAATAATATTTTTGAATGTTTGAGCTCAGGTAGGGTCTCTATTGATAATATTTTGATAAATATTACCAGGAAGTTGTAAGACTTTCTTCATAAGATTTCTTCTATTCCTTTTTAATAGGAATATATATTAAAAAGAACATTCTTTTATAGGATTTTGAAGAATAAGTCTTTTATCTTTCTGAGAATTTTTTTAAAATTTTATTACCACTGTCGAAGATTTCAGTAGTATTTTTGAAACATTTTATAATATTCTTATTACTTCTTTGGTAATAAGTAATAAGAATATCATCAAGATTATCATTTTAAAATTTGAAAAGTCTTGAATGAGTTTTAAACTTATAGAGTTTTGGTTCAGTTCCTAAATAGGAATCTGATTAAGAACATTTACCTTTATTCAAAGAATTTGATTGAGAAAGGTCTGAGACTTGAACACTTTTTATTTTCAAATAATTTTGAAGAAGATCCTAAATAATTTTTTGTATTCATCTTTCTTTCCATAATATTCTTCTCAGGAGATAAGTCGTACAAAATAGTTTGATTTTCTTCGAATAAATAGTTTCTTGAGATAAAGATAAGACAAAATATCTTGTCTAAAAGAAAATTTTTGTTTTGAAATACGCGAAACTTTAAAAATTTGAAAGATTCTTTTGAAGACCAATTTTGGACAATAATTGAGAGGCATGGAATATTTTTGATAGTTTTTTTTTTCTTTTTTGGACAGCTAATGTGTATTCGTGACTCCAATGGTCCGGGTTCTTTTGTAATCTTTTGAAAAGAGGGGCATAAATCAACATCATCTCTTTGATAAAGTCGCTGACATAATTGACATAACTAAGGAATCTTTGAAGAGAAGATTTGTCTAAGATTTCATTAGGAAGTTTTTCAGTAAAATTTAGACTTCTCTGAATTGAAATAATTGAAACATTTTGAATATTTTGAAAGTTTATATTGAATATTGAGTTTTTTATCACTAGCACCATAAAGACTCTCAGTTGTTTTTTCAAAATCTTTTGTAGGTATCAATCGTTCACGGATAGAATTTTGATCAGCTCCAAAATCAATAATGACTCTAGAAGTGAATTTGAATTCTTTGTTGACTACAATAGTCATATTGCAATACCATTTTTGAAGTTGAACACGATTAATAACATTAATCATTTCTTCTTCAAATTGAATATTTGAAGGAATGAGAGGATTGAATTCTTCACCAAAAAAACTGAAAGAGGATGAATGAGAAGGAGTCTTTGACCTTAACTTCTTATTTTGAATTTTGAGAAGAGAAATTTTCATTCTAACATCTTTCATTTGACATTCAAGAATAGAAATTTGAGATTTCATAGAATTGACTTCGGATTATAAATCAGAACTGGAAGATTTTGAAGTTTCAAAACGGTTTAAAATATTTTGCATATTGAAAGATTTAGCTTTTGAATTAGAAGGAAGAAGGGAGTTAAACTTATTTTTGAGTTGTAGATCATCAATTTGATCAACAATCTCTTTAATAAGTTCTTCTTGTTTAGTAAGAACATTTATAGTTTTACAACCACAAAGTTCTTTACTTTGATTTGAAGAGGTTTGAGAATTTGAACTAGATTCTACATCAGAATCTTCTTGATGTTGATAAACATGTTCTAACTCTGAGTTAGACTCATTATCAGAACTAGAATTTGAATCAATAAGATTGAGAAGTTGAAGTTTAATATCTTTATCAAGTTGAAGATTATTAATCTTGCCTTTGATAGGACACTTATTAGAATAATGCTCAGATTTTTGACATTTCTAACAAGTAACATTGCTTTTTCTTGAAAATCTTTTCTTTTGAAATTTCTTTTTAGAATAATTTTTTGAATAAGAAGGTTTTTGAATATACTTTTCCTTTGAAAAAACTTTTCTTTTTGAAAAAATTTTTGATTTTGTTTTTGAAGGAGAAATAACTTTCTCAAATCCATATTGTTCACAGAATGATCTAAGTTCTTTACCATTATTCAATCTTTCTATTTGCAATTTGGATTTAAACTTGAGTTCTTTACAGAGTGCTAATCCTTCTCTGTTAATGAAACTAATCAATTCTCTATATTAAATAACATCATATGGAATACTATTTGAATATTCATTTTTGATAGAAGTTTTTACTCTTTCAGAAAATAATTTTGGAAGTTCAGATAAAAATCTTTCTTTCCAATAAGCTTGATTACAATCTTTTCGTAAAAATACACATTAAAAACATGTCTTTGTACCAACGAAAATCTTGTAAATTTGAACAATTTAAAGTTAACAAAATACTTGAAACTTTTTTTAAAACATCTGTTGGAGATCCAATAAAAATTTTGACAATACAATAAATTAAAGTATTGAAACTATCACTTGAACCATCAGGTTTGAGAGCTTGAGCAATTTGACTAATTATTTCATTGACGAGCAAAATATTGAATAATATTATGAGTTGATTCTATTAGAGAAATTCCTTCTTGAATATAGGCGTTATAACAAGCACCCATTCTTTTAAGAATTTCGAAAATTTGATATTTGCTTAAACTATCTATATTTCAGATAGATATACCTATACCAAAGAATGTTGTAGGAATTTTGGCTTTTTGTTCGAAAAGTAAATCTGGAGAAGTATTTTTTGGATAATAAGGAGGAACTTTTGAAAATTGAGCTTTTTTACCTTGAAGTTTATTGATTCGAGGAACTTCATCAGCAATAAATTGAGATTCAAAATCTTCAATGGTATTGATGTTATTTGAAGTAGATAATGATGATATTTTTGATAACTGAGTAGCAAGTTTAAGAACATTAATCTCAGTTTTGAGACCATTTTTAGGTTTAGCCTCATACTTGTTAATTAAAATTGGTTCTATTGGCTTAATACCTTTTGAAAAGGATGATGCCTCAGGTTCAGAATTTATTTCAATTCTGTTAAGTTGAGAACATATATATTGAAGAACTACATTTGTGTAGTTATCTTGAGCTTGAATATTTTTGATATCTTTAACAACAACTTGAAAATCATCAGGTCATTCTTCAGATATCTTTTTGAAAGGAGATGCAAGAAATTCAGCACTTTCATGTGGAATTACAATCTCTTGCAAATGAGGATGAGAAGATTGAATGTCTCTTCAAAAGGAGTTTTTCAAGTCTTCTGTCGAATATTTGTAGTTTGAATAGTTTTTTTCTTTCATTGATTTTGAAAAAATATTTGAAAAGGTAGGTTTTTTTGTTAAAAACTTAAATCTTCAGGGAGTTCATAAGATTCTCATTCTTCTTTTGAAAAATTTTGACGAAATTTTTTTCGAAATGTTTTGACATCAGGAGTTTGATCAGGTTTGCATTCATTTCTTCTTTCAATTCTTGAAAAAATAACATTTGTTTGATGATCAAGTCTTTCATTTTGAGAAAACATATTAGAAAAAGTTGGAGATTCGGGTTGTTCTGATTCTTCTTCTTTTTCTGCTTCTTTTTCAGAATATTGAGATTTTGAAATATTTAGAGTAAAATCAACACCCGAAAGAGAAGATGTTGAAAATCTAACTGATTGATAAGAAGTTCAAGGTTTATCTTCAGATTTAAATGAATAAGATCTTTGAAACCTAGAAGAAGATCGTTTGAAAGTCATTTTGGTATTTCCATCAGGAAAAGTAAGAATTTGATTTGAAATTGTTTGAACAAGAGCAAGAATAGGATTTTGAACACTTTCGAAATTCCATTCTAGTCCAAGAGTTTGAAGATTCCAAGGAATTTTCTTGGGAATCATTGTGTTTGAATGAAAATGATTCCATTCAATCAAAAGACTTTCATCTTTAGGAGATGAATGTAAAGCACCAATATTGAGTTGAGTATTTATGAGATTGTAATATATCCTATATACTATAGCAAAAGTATTTGAACGATTATCGAAATCGAGATTTTTGGTTTGAGTATGGAGATTTAGAGCATTAAGAATAGCTCCATCATTGAGATTGATAGAAAAATTTGGATAACAATTTGAATAAATTGGACCACTTTCTAGATTTGACTCTAGGATGGATAATAATGAATTTTCAAATTTGAGGAGTCTCTTATCTCGAAGAGTTAAGAGAATTGGAATGTCTAATCCAAATCTAAACAAAATTTTGACAGCAATTTGAACTAATCCAAACATGAAGATATTTGAATTTTTTCCTGTGAGATTCAATTGATTCTTTTGAAAATAAATTGATGTGTGAATTTTGATTTTTAATTGATAATGTTTGTTTAAAAGTTTTGATAACATAATTTTGAGTAAAATCAAACTTTCCAATTTCATAGATAGAATTTTTTTCTACCTTTGGAATTGTCCAGTTATGCAATCTTTGTTCAATTTGAGCAATTTGAAGTTCATGACTATTGAAATTATTTGATACATATGATGGAGATGATTGATCAGTCTCTTCTTCATTTTGAAAAACATTTGAAATATTTTCAGATCTATTTCTACACCTCTGAAACCAATGTGAAAAAGAGGACATAATTAAATTCAATGAAATTATAACAATTTATCACGATAAAAACAATTAAATAAGATAGACTGATTCTTACTAAGTCTACAAACGGGACCACCCTAACACGCCTTCCCCGGCTAACAACGGGCTGACCAACGTCTATTCATTATACATCCCAGGGACAAAAACCTTCAGAAGAAAAAGTATGAATTTACCTAATGATAAATTTGAACGTATCAACACACACATATATAACGTTGGCTGCCTCTTTCTTCAAAAAAATTCTCCCCCAAAAATCTGTCGTCTAATCTACATGTATTTATATCAATTTGACAGCCCTATAATTTAAGCCCAACTAAAAGTGTAATTAATGATTTAATTTTACGGAAAATAACCTAAAAACCTACAATTAAAGACTAATTATAAATAAGAGGGATTAGTTTTAATATCAAATATCAGGTGATAATAACATTTTAATATTTATCCCTACTATATAAAAATGAAAATGTGAAGTTACTGTAGAAAGCAACAATGACTTAATCCATTTTGTTTCATTGTAGCTTTTTTTTTTTTTTTTTTAAAGTATGGGAGCAAAAATGACGTCGTTTGTCTTTGATGTATATATATATATATTTTATTACACAGTAAAAGAGTATATCTAAATTTACTCCAACACGCAACTTTCCATAACTCTCATCGGTTGGAATTATTACAAAATAAAAATACTAATAATACGACAAATAATATTTCTAAAATGTAAAAAGTTACAGGTAAAAATATGAAGACAAATGAATTTTAAATTAAAAAAAAATCCATTTATAATGTAAACAACACAAAAAAAAAAATCTAAAATGTAAAAAGTTACAAGTAAAAATTTGAAAAGAAAGGAATTTTAAATTGATAAAAAATTATTTGTAGTGTAAAAAACAAAACAAAACATATATATATATATATATATATATATATATATATATATATAATTAGAAACCTTCGTGCACAGAGACTAGACGCCTCCGTGCACGGAGGAATTTTTTTTTTTTTTTAACAACATTATAGATAAAAAAAAAATTAATTTAAAATTCTTTTTAATCTAACCTTAAATCAAAAGGTCAATGAAGGGTTACTGTAAATACAATAGTAACCAAATCCCATTTTACTGTAGATGCAATGTCTGAACAGAATCGCGCTTTATTGCTACATCAATCTCACACACAACTATCATTTCTTTCTTCTCTTTCTCATTTCTTTTTACTCTTTATCCATTTTCACACACAAACTATCATTCTTCTTTGCACTTCTCCCACACAATTACTCGACTCTCTATTTTGTATTTTCGTATATACTACTTAATTTAGCTAGAGGTTTTATCCCAAAAATTTTAATGTTTTGTTTTTATTTTCTTTTATAGAGGTTTGAAGTTTTCATTGTCGAGAAAGAGAACGATCGAGAGAATGATTAAAAAAAGATTTTTTGGTAAGTAAATGTTAATTTGCTACTATAAAAAGGTTTTATCCCCTCCTATTCGTTGCCGCAAGCCGTAACCTCCTACAAAGTTATTTTAAAGGCCTTTGAGCAATTGAGTCCACGTTTCCCATTTTGCCTGACCGTACATCTTTGTGATTAGTAACTGATTTTGATTACCTTGAGTATTTTGTTAGGAATTTTATGTTGCCCCTTATGAATTCTAGCAATTGGGTTTGTTGTGAATGCTTTTTTCGCATTAGACTCCGATTAACTTGAGTATTTTGTCTACAATTTTCTCTTTCCTTTTATGTATGGTAGCTATTGGGTTTTGCGTGGATACATTTTTCCTATTCATATTTGATTCTGATTAATTATACAACAATTTCTATTTGCATCATGAATTCTTGCAATTGGATTTGTGGTGACATTTTTGTGATTAGTATTTGGTTCTCATAATATGATTGATTAGAATGTTTCATCTGCAATTATTTCTCCCCTTAAGGAATTCTAAAAATTGTTTTTACATGAATACATCTCTGCTATTCGTAGTAGATTTTGACGAATTAAAATAATTTATTTGCAATTAAAATATATGAATTGTGTTGTTAACTCCTTGAACTTCAAAAATTATTCAAATCCACAATGTAAAAAATAAAGTTGACATGTTTGAGAAGTGCTTGTAAATCGTTTAATAAATTATAATAGATAGGAACCAATAATAGATAAGTGGATAGTATTTGTGGTTCCGTAAAATGTGTGTATATAAATGGTTTGATCAATAATAAATGGTTTGTTATAGTTACGTCAAAATATAAAAGTTTTCACAATAGCTAGCACTCAAAAAGACATTTTGAGCGAGTACTATAATTAAAATGGTTTTAAAGATGTCATTGATTCCTTTATAATGCACCGAGGCATGGTAGAAATGTAAGTTTTACTTTGTATTTTTTTCTCCAGCTCCAATTTGTTAATTCTGTCTAGTTGCCAACTTAAAGGGCGTGTTTGGCATACACTTAGATTAGAGTTGTAGACAAAAATCAATTCATAATTTAGCAGATTTTGTCATGATCCTCGTATTAGACCAATTACAATGCAGAAAAAAGATTAAATTGTTTGTTTTCCTGTTAAGCAAATATATACTAAATACCCTCATTTCATCACTTAATTTTTTCCCTTGTGTGGATAATTATTTAGATAATAAAATGTCATTGGTTCTTAAATTGATTGGTAGACATGGTTCTTCGATCTATATAAAGGTTCTTGCAAATCAAAGGTTCTTTATTTCTTTATATAGATATTGAAATGAGGTTATCATGTTACGACAGTTTTTTTTCAATGTTACTTTATATGGTTGATAGGTTTGGCCATATTCATAATGATAGTTTGAAATTCTTTTATTAGAAAGAACTACAATAAACATACTTCTGGAAGTCATTTGTTTAAATAATATATCACAATTAAGTTATGTTGTTTTATTTCCTCTTGTTTTCTTTATTCACCAATTAAACACTAAATCTAAAAGCTTATATTGTTAGATAATACCACGTGTGCATCATTTAAATAGTCTTCAACACACTCCATCATTTAAATAGGTTGAATGGTCATTACTTGCACGTGAAAAGCATAAGATTGGATTCTATTATTCTTCTAAGGATAGTTGCACACTTTTCGTCATAAATAAAGCAAGAGATGTACTCGTCTACATAATTTAGTTAAGCCTTTGATATTTTTACTTAATGTTAAGATATGCCCTATGGTCTAAAGTTATGTTGCTGCACATTATTTGAAAGTGGCACAATCATCTAGATCCAGTAGTTAAAAAAGACACATGGACTGAAGAGGAATCATTAGTCCTAGTTTCTTATCATCAATTATAGGGAATAAATGGGCAAACCGCAAGTTTGTTGTGTACATTTTCTAATAGCTTTGATTGTATTTGATTTTAACGTAACATTCTGGATTTTATCATCTTCTTCCAATATGCTCTTTGCTGGAAGTTCACCATCATGGTCAAGATTTTTCTAGATTGTAATATATCCTCTTTTTTTGTTGCTCCGTTCTCTTTCGTAGCTTTGATAACCTTGTGCAAATATATGTATGAGAAAAAAATGGTTTGCCCGGCTCTCTCTCATATTTACAATCTTACTTATAAGTCACTCCAAGCATGCTCTAATTCGGTCTCTAAATCATGATGATAGGAAATTAGTATATATGTTAGTCATATTTTGTGTTTTTATCAGGCTTTAGGATCACTTCAATGTATATAGTAAAGCTAATGATAGAAGGTTCTTTTTTTAATCTTATCGAAGAGTCATTTGGGAGACTTTTGTATCCATGTGAAATTTTGTTATTGTTTTGGCGAACTTGACTATTCCAATTGGAGAATTCGGAAAAGAAAAAAAATCTGGTATTTATCGTGTTAAAGAACTGAAATTACCGCATTAGCATACTACCATCAATTACATCAATGGCCCAATGGTAGTTCCATAATCATTTCATTTCACTGTCATATTTTCTTGCTCTGAGAAATCACTTTCACCAACTATTTTGCACCTAATTCATCTCACATGTTAGCAAAATTCAAAGCAAATATTGTGAAGGATAGGAAAGGGCTTTTCCACAAGCGTTATTCCAATTACTTTAGGTTTAACACATCTTTTACTGAAAATGATCTGTGAGAAGTTTGAGATAAATATCTTTTTTGATATTTTGCACACAATATAGCAGTGTGACGATATCTTGTTTACATGGTCTGAGGGGTCACAGTGAATTTCTTTTCTATCTAATAATTCTCTCGATATACTTAGTGGTAGATTGAATGAACCAAATCCACATCTATTAAAATACAACTTAGTTGCATTCCATTTCATAGATGTTATGACATGTGTGAGCTGCTAAAGGAATATTTATTTTCTCAATATTTCAACATAGTAGTTTAGCATTTGTTTTTAGTCACCTTCCCACTTTTCCATGATGTGTCAATCTCTCTACTTCAACATATTTGACCTAATAAAAAATTTTCTTTTAATTGTACAAGGAAGTTCATGACAATGCTAATGTTCCAGAATCAAATATAATTCAAACATGTAGAAGAGATGATGCTTTAATGCCATCTTTCCATTCTTTAATTCTTTTTTGTGAAACTGTAATTCTTGGAGCTTAACTTGTGTCTAAATTACTTTCATTTGTTTATGCTTTCTTCAGTTCTTAGATGAGAGGGAAAGCATAAATGCAATGCAGTTTCTATAAATATTAGATAGGTAAAGGAGGAAATCTTACCTTTACGTAGAATTTCATTTGTTGTTAAAAATTCAATCTTGAATCTTCATTTTGCCAAGGAGCGGGAGACCTGACATCGATGAAGAGTTTGTAGTGCAGCCATAATGGAAAAGTGATTCGAAATTCATTTGCAAAGTTTTTGTTTCTTCAATATAGGTGTTTATAAGTTCTCTCTATATATGGCTGGAACTTTTAGATGAACCTCACATAGATTGTGCTGGAACCATTAACCAATCAAGCATTTAGTTGTTTGGTTCATTCACTTCCAGAGAATTGGATTTGTCCATTTGTTAACATTTAATTTGTTTCATTTTTCAGTGGCATTTTTCTGGTTCCTAAAAATTGGGAGTCGATAGTTTTTTTTTTTGGGGGATTATGGTACAAAATACAGAAGGATACTTTATTTTTGGATGTGTTTTTTGCCAACTAGAAAGAAGTATCTGGATATGTTTTACATTTTTTTGGTGGGTTAAGTAGGTGTTTTACTTGTATTTCCTCTCTTAATCCTTTGTTCTAATAACTGATTTGATTTATTGCAATTGTTTCAATATTTATTGTATATTTAGATCCCGATGTATATAAACAAGCAAGAGAAGTAGCAGAAATGACAGTGCAAGAATTATCCATTCCATCACAGCATACTTGCTCATTGGGGGTGTGTGTGTGTGTGTTTTTTTTTTTTTTTGTAAATACTGCATTGTATCCTTTTACAACTTATTTGCATTCCATTTTCATCTTTCGATGCATGCTTTATTATTTAATGGATCAAATATTTCTTACTCCTTTAAACTTGCAATCTTTATGTATGTAAAATGTTTCTATTATCATGTAGTGTCATGTTCTACATACACACGATGTCTTTGATTTTATTTTTTTGTGATTTTCTTTGTGCAGTAATAATAGCTTTTGAAATGATCACCTTGTTGGATAGAGCATTAGCGAGATAATAATATGCTCTCAAGACTTTTGAACAATGCAATAAATCTTCAACAACTGTTTTTTTTTAAACATCTACAATTTCTACGTTAATAAGAACACAAGAAATATAAAATTCATGCAGCGCACGTGTCAACGACCAGTAATTAATAAAAATTTAATTAAACATAATAACCATATTCACCCGCCCGCAAAATTCATCCCCAAACCATTTGCATTTTCCGTATCTTTCCCCTGCCTCTCTTTCCACCACACCATACTCACCCACCGCCGTCGCCCTACGGCCAAAGTTGAGTTATCGCCACCACTAACACGACGTAAGCAGCTAATTGATGACGGTGTTGTGCAAATATCGCACGCGACAGTTACGATTGAGGCGCTGCAGCTAGTAATGAACCCTCACCCACTTGCCCTTTTATTCGGCATCGCTACGAGCAATGGACCCTACCCACCAGTGAAGGAAAATCGCCGTGAGCATCAACGAATCCATGCATGCGACGACGAGCAGCGATGTTGTGGCTATCTACTCCTCTGCTCTAGCGGTGTCGTTAAATGCTTCACATGCGACGTTGAGGCCTAATTTTGTGAGTGTGCTTCGTAATGGCAGAATGCCTGTGGGTGGCTTATTATTTGAGTGAGGTGTTCATTTCAAGCGCTAGGAATTGCGATGAGGCAGTGGTGGATAGGGAGTTAAACCTCGTCGACTATGTGGAGATGGTGGCGAAGGAGGAGATCATATTTTAGGTGAATAGAGTCGCCAGATCGAAGGGTGATGTAAAAATTTGCAGTAATGTTTTCCTTGCTCAATCTATTGGTGTAAAACAATTTTAACTTGAGGGAAATTTGTTAGTTGCTCCTTTTGTAGTTTGAAATTTGAATAGATTTTTGAAATGATCTTTGATGGATGAAGTGATTCTGAGATAAATTATGAGTGTCCTGGGCGAAGTTTTAGGACATTTTGAAGTGATATTTCTGTGGTAGTTTGTATAGATTTATTTGTGCAGTATTCCTAAGATAGATGATGAGTGTATGCAAATTTGTTTGTAGTGACCCTTGTGATCAAATATATGTTTATTGTGATTGATTGTGACTTGATCACATACCATCTCAAGAAAATTTTACAATTTTTGAAAATTTAAAGGTTAGGGAGGGGTATAATCTTGAGAAAATTTTAAGGTTTAAGGTTACGTGGGCTATAATTTTGAAACAAGCTTTCAATTTTTTAAAAAAATTTACATGTGGGTGGGGGTAGTGGTGGTGTGGTGTTGTGCAGTGCCAATGGTTCTACTGCTGGTAATACATATGATTCTGGTGAGGTAGTGTACTTTTGGTTGCCGGTGTTGAGAATGGTAGTGAATGACCAAATCTATCTTCATTGTGATTGTCCGTGACTAAATTTGTGTTAATTATGATCGAATGTGACTTGATTACATATAGTCACAAATTAGACTAACATGGTCATAGACGTCACATCGAAGAAAAATTTGTTTATGAACACATAAGGTCGCTGTTCATACGTTACGAGTCACAATTCGCCATTAAGGTCACAATTCATTGATCACAGGTTTGAGTTCAAAAGTCACATCATTTCATATGAGTCACATATTAGTATAAACGAGTCACATATCAATATTAACAGGTCACATGTCATTTTGTAGAAATCACAAATCAAATTTATAGGTCACATTTTATGATACGAATTACGGGTAACAAATCACATGTTAAAAATCATATTTTATAGGTCACAATGTGCACAGATCACATGTTATTCCCTAGAAAAAGAAAAAAGAAAGATTTGTAAAATAAATATATTTAATTACAAAATTATTTTTTTAATTAATTATTTCATAACTAAAATTTTAAGAGTATTTTATTTTTAAAATTTTAAACTCTATTTCTTAATTTTGAAATTGGTCATATGCATGTTCATTCCACTTAATTAGGTCACAAATTTAATAGAACTGGTCACAGATTACAATGTAGGTAATTTTATTAGGTATCATTATTTTTGTAGGTAATTTTTGAAGTCCCATATTCCATGGTTCTAAAACAAGTTTGAGGGTGAATTAGTGTACAAAAAGGACACTTGCCCAAGTTCATCAAAAGCATCACTAAGCCCAATTTAAGCATAGGTACCTCTCCACAAAACTCCAATCGGGGAAGTCTCATTACTCCCTCCTCTTTATCTTGTTCTTTGTACATTGAGGGCAATATGTGATTTAAGTTTGGAGGTGATTGCACTTAAATTTGTGATTTTGTGTTGACATGTTAGATAGCCTTATCGGCTTAAGATTGTTTGATGTTTAAAATTTTTATTGATTCATGAGCTATACATAATCAAATATGTTATTTGCGCCTAAGTTTTTTTCAAAAATTTTGCTTGTCCTTGTAAGGTCCTAAGTTACTTTGAGCACAATAGTCATAATTAATTGTTATCTAGATGTGAAAATTTTTGATTGATTGAGAGATTTTTGAATTGGTTAAACTGGGTTGTGAGTTGTGCATAAATTTTTGTCAATCATATAGTCTCTTCTCTTTCATTTTACCACATTGCGAGATAAGTTTGGAGATGGTCAAGCCAGTGAAGGATATTATCTAAAGTATGTTAATTCAATCCATGTGGAAATATTTGTGTGGAGTATCTTTTGTCAAGTATAAACTAGGTAATGATCATATACTAAGGATCTAAGCCTCTTTTTGTTTTGTTGTGCTTAAAAGAATGACATAGCACTTTTTGAATCTTAGACCTCACTTTATAGCCTTTCTGACTTGAGTTACTAACTCCGTAGGGTATCTCAAAACTCAGTTCCCTTTGATCTAAAAAATTGAGGATAATAGACCTAAAACTCGCTATAATGGTTAAAAAGAAATCTTAACGAAATAAGGTAAAATATGAGATTTATTGGAAAAACCAAAAAAAAAATGTCATTGTACAATTGTATTTGATATTTGGGCTTAGATAACTGTATTTTTGAATTACTTAGTATAAGCTTGAATGTCGAATCACATGATTAGAGGTTGATATTACCGGTTAGACCCAATCAAACAAGAGCGGGGAGCAACCTTTAGATTTATACTAGGGGAAATAAAATAAATATCTATTTGAGTAGGTGAATTTCACGAGTGGGAAAGTAAATATTTGACCACAAAGGGTCTATTTGGAGCCAATTTGGAAATTTTTCCATCTTGACAACTTTTTCCTAATTTAGATGATAATTGAAAGTGACTGTAACGCCCTGAGATCATTTCATCTTCATTATTTTATTCTTTTATAAAAATAGGCTCGAGGTGTTACCAACATCTTCTTTATCTATTTTAAGCGAAAATATCACTTTCATTAAGTGTTGAAAATGCATAAAAATAACTATTAAACAATGTGCACAAAATTCAATATGAAGATGTTCTTTAAATAAAAGTTTGACAATTATCTTTTCTAGAAAATTTACTTGGTGGCCCCATAAGTATCACTCGGACAATCTTCCACGCATCCACACGACCCGTTCTAATCTGAAATTTGTAGTAAGAGTGAGTATTTTGAAAATACTCAGTAAGAATATTTACACATTCTTATTCACATGATATAAATATAAAACTGACATAACATACCAACATTTCTTAGATTTAGAGTTCAAAGAATTTCCTAAAAATTCTAATATCCCCTAGAATTTAACATTTTTGACCAAACTGTCAATCCCATAGGATTTAACATCTTTGACCTAACGGTCCATCCTGAAAGATTTAACATAGAATTCGACCCGAAGGCCTTATAGTATTTAATGTCAAATTGAAATAAATATCAAGGAATGAGAATTTACCATTTGCACCATGTATTCTTACCTCAATTAACACCCAAAATTCTGAAAAAAGTGGTTTGAAATGATAATGTGAAAGTGAATAGTGTGCGTGTTAAAATGAACTTATGAAATTTATAACACGAAACACTCTCACCTCACACCTTATATCTAGTCACTCGCACGTAACCTTTAAGGAATTCAAAAGGTTGGTGACATAATTCAAAATCAATGAGATTACTTATGACTTAATTATGTTAATTATTTTGGTAATTATGTTAAATATCTTTTTAAATTCTTATGTGAAAGTTCGTCTCTTTTTTATTTGTTTTTATTATTATTTATATTAATAAGATATTAAAGGTTAAAACATTTCTTTTAATTAGAATAACTCGGATAGTATAAATTCAAAATTACTTTTTTCTTGACACATGAAAATGAATTGTTGGCAGTAGTCCATTGTCTCAGATGATGGCGTCACTATTTACTAGGGTCTCTATTTATTGTGAAGATAGATAACACTGCGGTTAGTCACTTCATGTCCCAACCATAACTATCGAGCAAGCAGGCTCATTGGCAGGAATTTCTTTTAGAGTTCAATTTTATGCTAGAGTATCGTCCCGAATCTAGTAATCATGTTGCTAATGCTCTTAGTCGACGAGCCGATTTGGCTCCCATTTGCTCCATAGCTGCTCTTTCAGGGAGCGCCGTCACCACGAACACCAGAGACCAAATTCAGGCAATTATGGAGAAGGACCCGGCTACCCAATATTTGGTTGACCTCATCAAGCAGGGTAAAACTCGACAGTTCTGGCTCGATGGGGAACTAGTGAAAACAAAGGGAGACCACCTATATGTTCCTAAGGGCAGAGATTCGAGGAAATCACTAATTACAGAATGTCATGACACGGTTTGGGCAGGGCATCTCGGGGAAGAACACACTTGTGCACTACTGCAACGTGCATACTACTGGCCTCAAATGCGGGATGACATTGCAACCTATGTAAAAACCTGTCTTATTTGTCAGTAAGATAAGATAGATCATCAGAAAAAGGCGGGCTTGCTGGAGCCTCTTTCCATCCCAACCCGGCCATTCTAAAGTGTATCGATGGACTACATTATTGGGTTGCCAAAAGTTGAGGATTTTGGCACTATCATTGTCGTGGTGGACCGTCTATCAAAATATGCAACTTTCATTGCAGCGCCTAAGTATGTATCCGTGGAAGAGACAACTCAACTCTTCTTCAAACATATTGTCAAACACTGGGGACTGCCTAAGGACATTGTCAGTATCAAGATCCTCGTTTCACTGGCATATTTTGGACAGAGTTGTTCAAACTTCTTGGTTCAACTTTGAACATGAGTTTTAGTTTTCACCCACAATCTGACAAACAGATGGAGCGCTTCAATTCTATGTTAGAAGAATATCTTCGACACTTTATCTCTACTTCACAGAAAAATTGGGTAAAACTTTTAGATACGGTTCAGATTTGTTTCAATGCCCAAAAGAGCTCTTCCACCAATAAGAGTCCTTTTGAGATTGTTACTGGCCAACAACCGCTACTCCCTCATACAGTTGATATCGAGCGAAGTACCAAGTCCCCTCAAGCAAAGAACTTTTCTCAAGAGTGGAAATGAAATATTGAAATTACTCGGAGTTATCTTGAGAAAGCTCAAAAACGGTATAAAAAGGCTGCAGAATTAAAGCGTCGTTTCTTTGAATTCAATGTTGAAGATCTGATAATGGTTAAACTTCCCAACAGAAATGTTTACAAACTAACAAGAGGGAAGGACTCAAAACTGACGCCAAAATATATTGGACCATTACCTATCGTGAAGAGGATTGGAAGAGTTGCATGCAGAGTTGAACTCCCTTCATGGTGTAAAATCCATAAGGTCCTTCATGTTAGTGTGCTGAACCATACTTTACAGATAAGGAGGACGCATCTAGAAATGAGCCAAAGTGACCTGTGTTTGAACCGAATAAAATTGGAATGAAAGTTGCTGAAGCTATTCTTGACCATCGAATCACTCGAGCTTCTAGAAAAAATCATCAGGAGTACTTGGTCAAATGGATTGGATGCAGCAGTGAGGAGAATACTCGGAAAAGAGGAAAAGATCTTGGAGCCTTCAAACCATTAATTGAAGCATATAATGCATTGATAGCACCAAAAACGTCGCCAAAATAAATGGGGGAGAATGTCAAGGACCGCAGCTTTATTTAGCCCTTTGACACTATCGCAACCGTAGTTTGCCCAACTTCGACCGTACATTGTAAATATTAGTTCAAGTTTGAGTTGTAATTTTCTTTTCATTGTAATAGTTATTTCAGTTGTAAAATAACTCTGATATTAGTAAACATTTAGTATGATTCCTCGTCTTTTAAACGTCTACTCCTGTCACTTAGGTTTTTGTTTTGAATGCTATTATAGGGGGTATTAATCATTCAAAAATCTTTCAAACTCACTGGTGTTCGCCCCCTGCACCAGCAGTTGTAATTTTTTACTTTCGTCAATTGTAATGTTCAGTTTTCATCAATCAATGTTCAATTTACTTTCAATGTATTCAAATTCTCTGTTGTAAGTTTTCTACAAAATTGTAATCAAATTTTCTTTCGTCCCGACGTGATCAAGAAAATGCGAAAGATAGTCTAGCGGAGCAAACTACTGCCACACGGTGTCCCTTTCTGTGCCAAGAAGAAAAGTACCCCGTGAAATAGCAGTATGATAATACGATATGATGACTATGCTGCTGTTGTGATTGATCAAGAACGAAATAAAAAAGGAACTAGAATTTTTGGTGCGATCCCTCGGGAATTGAGACAATTAAATTTCACTAAATAGTTTCATTTGCTCCTGAGGTATTATAAAATGAGATCACTACTATTTTTATAGTGGGTATTTGAAAGAAATAGATTAAGAACTAGATTAATTAATAGATTGCGTCTGATGTATATAACTTTAATAATTCATATTCATGAAACAAATAAGTAAAAAAAAAAAAAGGGGAAAAACATGTTGAGGGGCACCCATAATTTTAGTTCACTATGGATAGGGACACTATTGTTGAGATAATAACCTCTATACGAAATGTCGATATGGATAGAAAAAGAGTGGTTCGCATCGTATCTACTGATATTACTGAAAAATATTGTGAAAATACTTTTCCGAGAAGGTTTTATTGAAAACTAATATAGGGGAGAGAATAAATTTCCTCCTCTTTTGAAAATAAAAGAATTAATATAGCGGAGGAGAAAGGGTGGTTAACATCAAATACTTCGACAACACATCTATATTTTTTTCCTCGAAATTTTCGTTCTATGGACCGAGCTACTATCGATAAAATGCTACATTTTCTTCCCAACAACTCATTTAGTGCTCGTGAATCCTTGATACTCAATCCACTAACATTACCTTTAGAAAAAGGCAATACGTGGGTTGCACGGGCACATCACTAGTATAATATAGAAAGACATAATTTGGCCATCACAATAATGATTCATAATTTGAGAACTGTAAGTATTGCAGTGAAAAAGTTCATCCAATTCCATTGCTTTGTGTCGTGGATGCAATGGTGTATATGTTATCAATTGTTTTTTGATTGCTACATTGTTTACACAAGTCGACATAATTTAGTTGGATTTAAGAAATAAAGGTGTGGTTTGGTCATTGTCAAGTATTAAAGCTTCTTTAGTTGCGCAAAATGCTAGGACATGATAGCAATGAAAGAGGCTAATTTTATATTTGTGGTCAATGAATATGAGAATTTGGGACGTATGAACTTGAAAATGTTATAAGATAGAGTTCAAGAAGCCAATTACATAATAGAAAAATGCCGGGTTTAACCGTGTTACTTAAAAATGACATGGCATGAATGCTAAAGCTCTTTTGTGAAAAAAAAAAATCATGAATGAATGATAATTTTTACAGATTCTAATTGGGCATTAAAATTGATGGTGCAACAGAGTTATGGTGGTTCAATTTGCGATTTTTCAATTTAAGGAGATCAATTATTCACGCTTCAAGAGGATTAAAAATGTTCTGTACTCGACATTCAGACCGATAATTACAAGAAATTGTTAACATGACAAAACAATAATAGATAGACTGTATTTATTATTTCAAAGATGATAAAACAACCTTCAAAAGTACCTCTTAGCATATACCATTTACACATAGTAAAAGCATTAGGAGACGAAACCTTGGTATGGAATCAAATGTATTTGAAAATCTACTAAGTGATTAACATATATTTTAAGTAAATAAATAAATAAAAAGAAGTTGATCACAAACTAAAATCCAGGGGCCTATTTATACTTTCATGTCATTTGAATAGACGGTAAAGATTAATTACATCCAAAAGTTGGTATTAATTCTCTAGAATTATCTACAACATATTAGCAAGAAAATATTATAAAACTATCAAATTGGACTCGAGGAATTAGATACCTTTGGAAATGGCGTTTTGATCATTTCGATCTTGTTACGAATATTTAAATTGATTGACAAGGTAATACAAAAAAATAATTAGTCATGGGATATAATTATTGATTATTCAGTTTCTCGTTTATAACCATAGGGTAATCTAAACCATAGGACACAACAATTTAATGGAATTTTGGATGGATTTCATCTAAAAGAAAGAACGTGTACCTAACTTGTACATCCAAGGACATTATAAAAATTTAAATGAGGACCAAAGTGCTTTTATGGGTAAGATTGAAGACTCCAAGTGCCAATTATAAAAGGTAGCCAAGCATGGGATAAGGAGTGTAACTAAAAACTACCAAATCACTAAGCAAATCGAAACTGCCATTTTTTAAAACCGTTGTTTAGAGTTGATGGATCTATTAAAAATATGACTTTGAACTAAACCAAACCATCAAACGATTTAGGTTTTAAAGCAGAGCGAATACTAAAGTGGGGCCCTCCATAGCATTGGTTACCAAATATACGATCTTATCCGTGTAGATTTCCCAATAACACCAATAATAAGTAGAAATACGAATAAGAGTCATGGGATTAAATCTCATATTCCAAGAAATCCAATAATTTTTAGAATCTCGATCTTTTACATGGGGCTGGCCTCCAACTCCAAGACATCCTACGAATTGAGTTCGAAAATTAGTAGTCATAGCTGCATCAGTGGTTGTCAGAAGAGAGAATTATTTCTCCCTCACGCTCTTGCCCTATTTCATCAAGGAGTGAAGAACAATCTTCCATGATGGCCATAGACCTAAATTTTCTTTAAATGTTTTCCTAAAAATTTCTTTTAGCAATATGGTCAGCCCGAGAGTGCTAGAGAAAATTATTGTAAATGCATTTTAAACCAAATCAAATCGTCAAAAATAATAATAATAATAATAATAATAATAATAATAATAATAATAATAATAATAATAATAACAAGTTAAAAATAAATATATTAAAACGATTAAAATTTTGTGCAAACCATTGGACATTCAAAATTTTTAATTTTCAACTTATAATTTTTCACCTCTAAAAAATCTAAAATTTAATGGTTGTCGTGGAATAGTGAAAATTATAGTATATTTGGTATTATTTTTTGAAACTTAGTAAAACATAATTTTTATCCACATATTTGGTATCGTCCATAATTTTTATCCACACATCTCATAAGATCCATTGCTTATCAACTTGAAAAGGATTTTTATCGAACATATATTTATCTCATTACCTAAGAAGCCTAATTTGAACTAGTTTATTGCTATTGATATTCATAAACATTCTATCAAATAACTTCACCACTATTCACTCAGTTTAGCCAGAATTTCAACTGGGCGTTCATGGTTATTTATAGGATTTTGCTGTTTTACTAGGGTAGGGGTTCTCACCGACCCTCACACCAGGTGGGAGTATAAAAATACTCCAAAAACACATCCACCCCCTGTCTGTGAGTGTTCAGTACAGGTTCACACTATACTCCAAAGCATCTTCTTTATTTATATTCATCCTATATTATACCTTCACAATCGGACAGTTATTGCTTTTTATTTTGTTCGAATTTAGCTTTGAAATAAAAATAAAGACAGATAATATCAGCTACATCTATCCATGTTTCAAAAAATCACAAACCTCCATTTTTTCTAGTTTTGAGAATCATATTCACCCCGATCATCTTTAAAACTAATTAGTGATTAATTGTAAATTGTTAACACCTAAATTGCCACCGAAAGAAGATATAAAACTTCATACCATCTATGCATTAATTTGGCCCTTTTATCGGAAAAAGTCATAACCTATTATTATCATACTGCATTGTCAGCTCTTTCTCTCGATAAGAATCGGGGGGGCATGGTGCAAGTCTTCTTGGTATGATCGCATGGACCATCTTTTGACCCCACCCTAGCCCATTTTTTCCGAGAACCTAGCTAGATCTGAGCTAGATAATTGCATCCATTCTATATAATAGCCATAAATGAAATCTCAAGAACCTAAAAATCTTTCTGAAAGTAGAAGGGTCTTTGGAAGAAAATTTACTCCAAAAATAAGGTAGAGAAAATGGAAAGACATTTTTTCAACCTTTTCAAAGTGTCAGGGATTTCGGGGTATTCAATTTCTATTCACGCTTAATGGTAGTATATATTGACGTGTTAAAAAAATTTCTCGTTTTCATAAGATTCAAATCTGCCATTACTATAATTTTTATTTTATTTTTTCGTCAATAAACTGTAGGCGTATTTGATGTGAATTATTTTAAGAACATTGAAAAACGATATTTTTGAAGAATTTGTGATTAAAAATTAGGAAAAGTATTGGATCTACTTGCAAAATTACTCTCTTGGGAGAACGTGGGATCATAATTGAGTTTGAGAAAAAAACGAATTTCGAATATACTATACCCAACAGTTGCATTTTGACAAAGTAGTTATGTCAAAGAAAATGGAAAAACTCATCAATCCAAACCATATACTAAAGAAACCAATCATATCAATACTAAGTATAATACCAGATAATAGAAGTGCAATTATTTCAACTGATACAATCAATGATGCAAAGGCATGGCCGCACTACCCTAAATTTTTGGGTTGTCACATGGTATAAGTATAATCCTTTAGAGTACAGGCAACATTATCAGTGGCAAGTTTGAAATATCGTCAGTGTTCTCTAGTAATAGCTTTGGCTGTTACAACTCTGGTGATCATTTGTGGTGTCTTTTATGCTAGCATGTCACAACATGGTCTTGAAACTGCATGAAGAACTTGAGTGGCATGGGATTATCAAGATTGCATTCACAATGGGATAAATAGGAAGAACCTCTGCAAGAAGCCGCTAGGCACTAGCCACTAGGCCCCTATTTAAAATTCTTTTATTTATTTTTTTCAAACTCATTTTCAACTACATGTTCTCTCAATAAAATAATTCGCATGTAAATTCATAACTTTCTCCACTTTTTCCAATTTTATTCTCAAAAAATCACTATCAAACATGGCCTAGATAAACCTTCACATAGCTGTTGTTGAATGTAGGGAACACACATCCTACCATCTTGATTGAGATACATCTATCGAGCTTGCCTATCAGAATTAGGATGTGACCCGAATTCTATTTGAAATATAATGGAGAATTCTACTTAAAATCAACTTAAGAAGAATTCTATCTGGAAGCTCAAATTGAGAGTTGGAATTTATGTTAAACTTGAAGAGATTAAGTTATAAATTGGGAAGAAAAGGTTGCTATAATTTTGCTAGCTGGCCACTAGCTATGGCGCTCGAGTAGCATCGTCAAATAATCAGCTGAAACTTGGTGCCCGTTTGGCACTTGAGCGGCATGTACATTTGACCCAGGCACGTTTCACTTTTTAACACGTTTTGAGCATTCCTCTCCACTTTTAGGGATTGAAACATCTCCTATATATATTTATTTAGCTCTTCATTGTATTTTAACTGAAGTTGACAAATTTTACAAAATCGTTGTATTTTTCTCCATATTTTAATGGAATTCCATTTACAATACAATTTATTTTGTTCTCTCGTTCTTATGATCAATTATTTTATATTGTGCCATATTTTATTTTCTTGCTTATTATTAGAACAATTTCTATCAGAGTCTTCTTCATTGTTTATAACAATTGGTATCGGAGCTAAGATTTGATTCACAGGGAGATTTTGATTTTTGGGATACAACCATGAAGTATGATATTTCGCTTTTGGATCGTAGCGCAAGATTTTCATTGTGACAAGTAAGGATGAGAGCAATTCTCACTCAGATGGATTTGGATGATGCGATTGTTAAGATTTGACAATATGCCCACAACTTGGATTCAGAAAGAGAAACAATGTAAGGATCAAAAGGCCCTATCACAAATTCATTTTCATCTTTCAAATAATATTCTTCAGGATGTTTTAAATGAGAAGTCAAACTCTACATTATGGTAGAAATTGGAGCAATTATCCATGATGAAAAGTTTAACTAGCAAATTACGTTTGAAACAGCATCGTATTAGAGAATGTACATCTCTTGAAGATCACCTAGCTATTTTTAAAGAAATCGTCATTGATTTAGAAACCTTGGAGGTTAAATATGATGATGAAGATTTGAAATCGATTTTATTGTGTTTGTTGCCTTGCTTCATTATGCCTTTTAGAGATACGATCTTACATAGTCATGATACTCTCAACATTGAAGAAATTTATGAAACTCTATAGTCAAAAAAGAAGATGAAGTATCTTGTTGGATCTAAGATTCATGAAGATGGACTCGTTGATGATGGTGGTTGTGTAAGGGACAAATTAAAGCTCAACTTCAAATTTTTTAATTATCAGAAGAAGAAGGGACATTTGATAAATGATTGTTATAAGTTGTAGAATAGAAAGAAATTGGCTAGAAATCAACAATCAGAACTTCAGGAGAAGCTAAAATTGCAAAAACAAATAAAAAAATATATCACGATGATGGATAACTTCTACATATTTCTGACGACGACTCCAAATTTGACGAGGTTAAATTCTTGATACACCTTGCACTTTTTATGTGTTTCTATCAAGATTTATTTTCAACATATGAAACAGTTTCGAAAGGTGTTGTGGTAATGAGAAATAATACACATTATACGATAGTTGGTATTAAGCAGGTTAGAATAAATGTGTTTGAAGGGATGGTTATAATACTTGATGCAGTGATACACGTTTTAAATTCGAAGAGAAATCTTATTTCCTTAAGTACTCTTGATTTAAATGGCACAAGTACATTGTTGAAAGTGGAGTCCTCAAGGTTAGTAAAAGAGCTCATGTTTTGTTGAAGGGACAGAAAATCCCAGTCATATGTCTTGCGTTGTGTAAGTTCTAAAACCTAGTTAATTAAGATTCGTTTTAGTCAGAATACGCCAGTCAGTCAGAACTTCCTACATGCAATTTTACAAACAATTCTGATTGTGACAGCTTGACAGATGTGTGTTCTATGATATCTAATCTATTGCAAAATTAAATAAAGATGAATACTAGATATAACGTAGTAAACACCAAAGGGAAACATCCATGGACCTCCGTGCCACGGGTAAAATAATTCACTGTCAAATAATAAAAAATACAATAGTTTCGATTTTATAATTTCGCAAAATTAACAAAGACAATCAAAAGCAAGTAAAGAACAACTCTGGTTTTCTTTTGTCTTTTAACTTGTTGGAGAAGTGGAATCAAATCCTTTGTTGTTAACTTTATCACCACTTTACTATTGTATTCAACCACAGCCACCACTTAGATTAAGATTCACCAATCTTAACTCGTGCCAAGTAGCAATATCTTTGAGTATGATTATAACATTCACAAACAGGTATGTTTTCTTCAATTATAGTTGAAGAACGCGATTTTTGCTTAGAGATACTTCACTGGCGCGATTTTTGCTTAGAGATGCTTCACTGGGGAATGAGTAGATCAGAACTCACTAGAGAAGGTTACATGACTTCAGAACTTTCTGCTGCAAGTTCGTCGGGCATAGAGAGATTTTTCTCAAAGCATCCGAAAGTCTCTTAATGATTTTCTCTACTTATGTAGAGGTTGCCTTACCTAAAATATGAAAGTTTTACAAAGTAAGAATAATATAGAATATATTTGATATTGTCGATAATTAAATTAAGGAAATTTCTAATTTGTTATAACTATATTTTCTTATTTTAATATATATATATGTGTGTGTGTGTGTGTGTGTGTTTGTTATGACCAATAATTAAATTAAGGAAAATTTTGATTTGTTAAAACAGTTTGACAAATCAAACATATCTAAGATGGTAAGTACATGTTCCTGTATATACTGCTATAAGATAGTTTAAGATATTGTACCTCCTTTAGTGTTTGGAAACCCAAAAAATTGTAGCCAAGAAATTTGTTTACCTATTTGGACTTCATCAGTTGAACACTTTTTTTGGCACATGTTTTGATGTTTAAAAATCATTATAATTAAAAAATCATTTAATTTAAGCAAGCCCATAAATAAATAATAAGTAAAAATTTTAAATATATTTTACTTACACAGTGTTATATAGAATTTTTGATCAATCAACATATTTTAAGAACTTTGGTGGATTTGGAGTTGAATTTTGTACCATTGAAGTCTAGTTTGGGTCTTCTTTGAAGAATACATCTCAATTGTGTTCGGGATTTATGGTAATTTTGCTTTGTCACTTTTATCAATGGCGCCATTGTATTCAGTTGCTATTAGAAGACTATTTTTTTTATTTTAAGCCTCCACAAAGGTACAATGCTACTAATTTAGTTGATTATGGTTTGAATATGATTAAGGATGTTGTATCTAACCAAGATCCTTTTTTTGATGCTTTTAGTTGTGGCGATTTTCATTTCAGGGCTTGTTTTTGCATTTTTTTGTGATATACAAGCCAAGTGCTTGGAATTTTGTTAATACTCAATTATTGAGTTTTGCCCTAGTTGGGTGACAGAGTTTTGGTGAATATTTCCAGTTAAAAATTTTGATAGAGAATTTAGTTTCCATTTTTTGTTGAAGAGTTTAAGTTTATTCATTTCAGTGGAATTCGTGTCAAAGTGAAGTTTGTTAGAATTAGGGTGTAACCCAAATTCTATTTGGAAGATATTTGGAAATTCTAATTAAAGTGGATTTAAGAAGAATTCTATTTGGAATATTATTTTGGAATCCTATTCAAAGTCTATCTGGTAAATTTCAGTTGAAATTCTATTTGGAAGTTCAAATTGAGAGTTGAAATTTTTGTTGAATTTAAAGAGATCAAACTATGGACAAAGAAGAAAAAATCGCAGCAATTTTGCTAGTTGGCCACTAGCCATTGCGCTTGAGCGGCGTCATCAAATAATCATTAGAACCTTGGCGCTCGTGTGGTGTGTATGTTCGACCTAGTCCTGTTTCACGTTTTAACGCGTTTTGAGCATTATTGCCATCTATAATTCTACATTTAAGGCTTGAAACATCCAATATATATAGCTCTTTATTTTATTTTCGATTAAGTTAGACAAATTATAAAAACAAAATCATTGTATTCTTGTATTCTTTCTCCATATTTTAATGAAATCTTTTTTACTCTGTAAATTATTTTGATCGTGTATTTTTGTCATCAATTACTTCATATTATACCATATTTTCTTTTTCTCGCCCATTATTACAACAAATTGGTATCAGAGCAAGCTAATACCTTCTTTATTGTTTATACTCAAGCCCATGGCTCGCGTCGTTGTACAAGGTCCTAACTAAGTTGCAAGATTGGGAATATTCATATTGTCCCCATTCAACTGGCAGATCATCTTCATCACAGAAGGTGAACTAACTTGATGATCTCAATCAAAGCAAGCTGAAGAAATAAAGGGGCGAAGCCAGGTGCGGTTTGTCCTAATTGGTTCGGTTTTGTGCATTTCACTAATTACACTTTGAGGGGTGGCTAATTCTAAAGGAATGAGAAAACCAAAAACAACTTTACAAATTTAAGAGAGATATTGTCAAGAAAATCGTTGTTTACTAACATTCTTATATCTATAAGTGAATTTTTGTCTTTTTTGTAGCACTTTTTTTTACTTTGCCCTTGTTTGAGCTACATTATTGGAATGAAAATATATTTTTTAATAATGTATTGATGAGAAATGTGTAGTTAAGAAATAAGAAAAAAATTTGGATTTGCGTGGAATATTATTTTATTGAAAAATGTGTGGTTGAGATAATGTCAAATCATTGTTGAAGAATGTATTTTATTTTTTTGAAAAAATATGGCTCAAACAGGGCCTTTATAAGCAATTCTTCATACGAAAAGTGTACTTTTATCTTATAAGTGATTTTTCTTTTTTTTAAGTTGTAAAGTAATTTTTTGCTATAAATAAATTTTTAAGTTTATGCATCTTTTAATGAGTTAGTCTGTGTTTACAGAGGAGGGGTTCACAAAATTCCTTCAAAACACACACAATAGAGAGGTGAGCGGATATTTTTTTGCAATATTTTACTCACATTGGATCCACCATGTGAGTATTCTGTACAAGTGGAAAAACTCTTTTTTCATAAGCAATTTTCTTAAGGTATAACTGAATTTTTTCCTATAAAATAATTATTTTTGAGGCTAAAATTTGGAAAAAAAAATTGAAATGGACCAAAAACCATCGATTCATTAAGTTGAGAAATATGATCCATATTACACAACACTAGACCTCCCAAAACGAGTGTGAAAAAAACTAACAAACGCGCCTTCACGTGTATGGCGGAATGGTAAAGTATGAAGGTTCTATACGGAGTATCAAATATTCGAATCCGCGCGACAGCTGAAGGCAACATTTATGTTGGAAGACAGTTGTCCTGTGAAGGCAAAGTTATGGTACGCTTTGTCACCCCTCCGAGAGTCCTGTCCACACGTCGTAAATGTAGGTCTACAGGGAGGAGAATCGCATCCCGAATATCTAATCCAAATGTGTATAAATTGTGACCGCATTCGAATTTACCTGGGTGATAAACCAGAGAGAAAGGTCGCCACTTCTCAAGATTAGTCAGGCGAAACTTAGACACTTGAGTTATAAAAAAAAAAAAAAAAGAAAAAAAATTCTTATATGAAAACTTGATAAGAAAGAACGAAAGATCCAACTAACTTAATCAGAAATTCTTATCACTTTTACTTAATTTGATGAAAATGTTGAAATTAATTCAATATTGATGCCAAAAGAAAAAGAGAGGGTTGTCAATTTTGCTTAAAAATAATGAGAAGGGTTATACTATATGTACATGTATATATATATATATATATATATACAAACCCTAATTTTCTCAACCTCTTATAAACGACTCAACCTAAACATAGTCAAAACCAGTGGAAAAAGACTAACCCTAAAGTTTCATCCTTTTTCGTCAATTGGTTTCGCTTCTTACCTTATATTCAATTTGTTCATTGCATTTCATAACGCCCCATGCGTAGAAAACAAGAATCCATCCACGATCTGAATCAGAGCTTCAAGGAACTTGAAAGATCAAAGCGAGACCCACAAAAATTAAAGAACAAGAAGTGCAAAAGGTCAGTAATGGAAGATTACCCCATTTTGTACAAGGAAAAGGAGATTATCAACATCTCCGACAATGACTACAACATGAATTTGCCTAATTTGAACCTTTACATTTGTCGTAAAACTTATATTTTTTCTTATAAGTATTTTTTTAATATATTTTATAGATTTTACACAAACATGTCTGGTTACTTATTTTTCGTAATTATTTTACCATTCCATATGAACACAAGAAATTTGGGAATTTATATATTGCACTGCAAGATTGGTATATTCTAAAAACGAGAAGAAATTGCTATATAGCTGTTCAAAGTTGGAAAGGGATCGTGCAAGTCTATGAAAGAAAGAAAAAGGCGATGTCTACAAACATTTGATAAAATTGGATGGTTGTGACTTGAACTTTTCTTAGATTAACTTTAATGTTCTTGCTAACAAAATGCATTTTGATTTTTTTTAATGAGTATTTGGACATTGAAATACATTTAGGCATATTGAACTTCATTTGTTCAATACATGATTTTGAGTAACTTCATCGAGACTCGGAGCAGGTTACATAGTTTAGAAATTGGCGACTTACCCATTCAGTAACTCTGGCACTGAATGTTCCCAGCATTTTGATCATTTAGGACAAGTATTTGGACATTGAAATGCATTCAGAGCATGTTTAATTTTATTTGTTCAATACCGATATTTCAATGTCCAACTGTCATATTTTGCGTATTGATATGAAAGAGCATTTGACAAACAATTTTAATTGATATGAAAATTGTGTGTCAAAATCTATAAATTTCTTGAAAATACCCTCTGTCCTTTTCCTCTCAAGCTACTCTAGAATTTAAAATGCAGGTAAATTTAATTTTTATGAATCGAATTGTCATCTTTTATCTACGAGATACAGTTGAGTGACGGATTCAACATAAATTCACAGCTCGAGCACTTACACACTAAATATGTTGGAACAAGCCACGCCGATTTGATCGATTGTTAGTTTCCTTTCAAAAATACAAAAAACTTCATCACCTTGTTAAGAAATAAATGTTTTAAACAAAAAGTACATATATTTTTTTCACGAATTCAGTGACCTTATTAGACAGCTTCACAAGTATTCTTTGAGAAATTACGAGGAAAAATCTTAGTACTTGGTTAAGAATTGTCAGTTTTGTAATAATATGTTGTACATGGTGGATTAACAGTGATAAATTATTAGACAAAATTACATCACTATTTAGGTTTTAATAACAACTGTTGTTTATCTTCAACTCACGAGTGTTATATTGTATCATATTCTATACGCTCCGATGCTCAAGTTAGACGGCGAAATATATATTGGATGTGAAAGAGACACAATGAACAGAAATAAGGGTGTCGGGTTAAAAATTACATTTACACTTCGTTGGTTTCCTCAAGTTAATTAAGTTACTTTAGACAATATTCTTGTTACTATCTTCAAGAGGAGAAAAAACCACAAAACCAATAAAAAATGGTGGACAAATTATGTAGAAAAATGATGGTGCTAGAAAAATGGTTATGAAATGGGTCAATTTTGAACTCAAATTTCAGTGGGACCCACCTTTTAATTAATACGGGACCTAGCATATTCACGTTCTACTCCGTGAGATGATTAACGTGATATATTTTATCGAAAACCATTTAAAATTGAATGAAATATTAAGTGTTAAAGTAACCCACATAAACTAAGTATTATGGAAGAATTTGATTTTCCAAACACTTATTCCACATAGAAAAGTTAGGAAACTTTGGTGTGGTTTATAAAGTGGAAGTTTGGAATTGAGTTTGGGTCCCAAGGGGTACCAATAGTCTTTGGAAGGGGGAAGACCTATATCTTACTGGGTTCGGTCATAAACCCACACGCGCGCGCCGCCGTCCGTCCGACCGGCTCGGCTCGACACGAGCACGTGCCCGAGTCCGGTGCTGTGCGGGTGGACCTTTACACTATATTAACTTTTTGGACAAAATTTATTTAAAATTTTGAGCCAAATTGTAAATAATCAAATTCTTGGGTACATTACCAAACAGTCGACTGTTAACCGACTTAACAGACACGACTTTTAAGAATCTGTTCGAATTTTTTGGGCTTGTCTGAAAGGTAATGACTGTTCAAATGGCCACGAACAAGTCTATAAATAGCCAGCCTCTTTACCAGAAAATTTACACCATTTTCATTGCAAACTTTCTGTACTTTGAATCTCATTTCCCTCTCTCTCGTTCTGATATTGTCTCGAAGTAAAACACACTTCGTTGAGTTCGTTGGAACTCTTGCAGATTGTAGTGCTGCTTCCGTAGGAGACGAAAATTCGTTCTATCCTGGGAAACGATTGCTGGATGCCTTTAGCACCATTGAAGGCAGCGAATTCGTTTTAAGGAAATATCGTGAAGTCGGTGGGCTCGAATTACAATTTTGGATCATGTTGATCAATTCTTACATTCAGGTGATTCTGTCGGATTGTTTTCAAAAGAGTAACTTCAAAATCTAGAAACAACAGATGGCTACACTTTAAATCATCAATTTTGCTACCTCCAAGAATTGCCTCCCTCAAGCTTTCCATCATCACTACAAACAACCTAATAAACCATCATATTCAAGAAATCATTTAACATATTCATGAATAATGTTAAATTCTTAAATTTAGAATGAAATTTCAAATCAAACATATTAGAATTTGAACCAAACAAACAAAAATAATAATTCTTACTTTGACGTAACAATTTTCTCATCTAATATGTTTGAATATAAATATGTCAAATAAATTAGAAAATAAAGTACGTGCATATGTGAATATTAAAACGTAAAAATTGAAGAGGGTACATAGAATTGATACAAACAAGGCATTCAAGAAGCTCATGGACATTGGTGGTTGGATTAATCACCATTTCATCAAAGAAGAATTGTGGTTTAAGTTTCATGATTATGGAAACTAAAGCTTAAGATAATTGATTTAATGTTATTAATCAAATTAAAGGAATATTTTTTAAAAATGGTTATTTAAGGACACCTTAAACAACATTCGTTTTCAATTTCATTTTGAATTCATGCTATTAATAAAATTAAGAGATCTTTTTCTTTTTTTTTTTCTTTTTTATCTCAAGAGGAAAATTTAAGGCCATTATTTGAATTCCTTAAACACTACACTTTTTTTAATTTCGTGTTGAATAAACTGAATTAATGTTGATAATAAAAATTAATTTAGGGAATTATTGACAAATGAAAAAAATGGATTTTTTAATTTCATGTTGAATAAATTGAGTAAATGTTATTGATTAATTATTAACAATATTAAAATAAATAAGGGAATATTGGGCATATAACTAAATATATAAGGTTAAAACTGATTTTCAAAAGTTTTTCCTCAATTCTCCATTTTTAAATAAAAACTAGTAATAAACATGTGCATTGCACGTCTTGTATATCAGATGAAGGATATGCGAAATATTTTTGAAATACTAAAATTATTTTTGAAAGCAGTTGCAATAATTGATATTGTTAAAAGAAAATTTTAAATTGTTGAATAAACGGAAATATAATGTTTTGATTACAATAAAACTTCTTTGTAAACAATATTATTTGTTAAGGTAATTAGCATAAAACGTCTTTATCTTTCAATATTATTGTGTAAAATGTCTCTACCTTTCATTTTTTGACATTTTCACCTATTTTTTCACATTTCATTGCGAAAAACATCATTTTCACCAATTTTTAATGCAAACATTATCAATACACCCTCCTGGTTAAATAAAACAAAATAGAAAATAAAAGGAAAATAAAGAACAAATTGCAATCTTAGTCCTAAACTTTTCAAAAACTTACAAATCAGCCCACCAAAAATAACTTTACCTTCATGGAACTGCTGACCACCATCTCACCAACCCCCACCCATTCGTCGCCTAAAACACAGAGCTCACACTACAAAAAACTGCCATCAACCCCCAAACACTTTTCCATAAACAAATTTATATGCCCAAAATCAACAAAAAAATGTAGCTTATCCTACGCAACATGCTATGTTTTTTTGTCAATTTCAATGCCAACAATAATTCTCACCATCACGAACCACCCATTCTCACTTCGCCACATCACTTGGCACCTACTACAACAATGGGCTTCCATCAATTTCATTCTAATATGCTCCAAAATTTCTGGTCAGTTATTGTCTAATAAAAAATTGAAAGCTAATTTCTTGCATCTGTTGATGTTTTAAGACCATAAAGAGAAGCACCTTGGTAAGTATAGTCGATCGGTGTGTTAGGAATGGCATGGGTCTTGCCGAAATAAGTAGTGCCGTGAGTATTTACATTCGCAAGTTGGGCATTTTGGCTTGTAATTCCAACCTAATCTATTAGCATGAAGGTTGGATGTGAAGAGCGGTCTGCGATCGTTCCAGTGGTGTAGAGATCCAAAGGTTTGGCCCGTGGTTGGCCTGAGTTTTTTGGCTTTCAAGGTGGCGGGCATATTTGGTGGTGGAGGAGGCAGGGAAAGGGGGAGCAGAAGAATAAGAGAAGAGAGAGAGTTTTTTTTTTTTTGTTATTTTTAATATTTTAATAATTTATTTCAACTAATTCGCACTTTTTAAAAAGTTTAGGAGTAAGATTGCAATTTGTTCTTTAATTTTTTTTTTCTTTTTTGTTTTATTTAAATAAGAGGATATATTGGTCCTTTTGCATTAAAAATTGATGAAAATGACGTTTTTCACAATGAAATGTGAAAATATGGGTGAAAATGCAAAAAAAAAAAAAAAGAAAGAAAGAAAAGTAGGGACGTTTTGCACAATAATATTGAAAGGTATGGACGTTTTGTGCTAGTTACCCTTTTTGTTAACGTCCACAGTTTTTCTTCGTTTTATTTTCTGCTTTACCAAAATTTTTATTGTTTGCACTGAAATTTCGTGACATATTGTTGCACATGAGAGAATATATATTGGGGAAGGTATATTCCAACTATAGACATTATTTGTCCTTGAGTCTTGTTAATGGTTATTGCAAAATATAGACGTACAGAAAATTGTTTTCTCTTGAATTTGAATGGATATCGTTCATCATTTGCTGAAGTTAGTGGGAAGCACAAAAATAAAAATTAAAAAAAAACTCTTCGATGATGAACCGATTTCATATATCTCTCTTTGAAACAAATATAAATTACACAAAAAAAAAAATGAGAGTGAAAAAACACAATTATTTGACCTTTTAAATAAGTTGAGGATTAGCTTTGATTGCTAACTCTTTACAAGGGATAATTATTAGACTAAACATTGATATAAATAAATTGATGGAACTGCATATAATTTGGATCCTCATTCTAATGTGTCAAAATTTCGCTGAAGTTAGTGGGAAGCACAAAATTAAAAATTAAAAAAAAAAAATGAGAGTGAAAAAACACAATTATTTGACCTTTTAAATAAGTTGAGGATTAGCTTTGATTGCTAACTCTTTACAAGGGATAATTATTAGACTAAACATTGATATAAATAAATTGATGGAACTGCATATAATTTGGATCCTCATTCTAATGTGTCAAAATCAAAGCAACAGAGGAGAGATATACACTTACTAGGATACTCCCATCTCTGTCTATATATGAGTAATGAGATAGTTTAACATAATTTAAAATTTAACAATAATATAAATCTCAATAAAAAAAAAAAAAAGGAAACTCATTTACACTAAACAAACTAAAACATTGAAAGAACATTCTTACTTGTAGTTCACATAATCTACAAAAATGTATACCATATAAAAATATTCACGACATTCTTATTTGTAGTTCACATAATCTAGAAATATGTAAATCATATAATAATATTCACACCTATTCAAATTATTTGAACACACAACATTTCAAGTAGAGACATAAATAATATACCAAATTGGAGAATATAAATTCAACCCGAGATGAAGAATATTGAAACCGTGTATTAAAAAAAAAATTCCTTGAATAAAACTCTTTAATAGATGCAAACACTAATTCTTACATTACTGAAAGAAATTACCATGAAAAAGAGTTTTAAGCTATTATGGACATAAATATAAAATTTGGAGAACAGTAATAATTTTGAGACATGTAATTCAAGTACAAAACGAGAGTTAAATTTTATTCGGCAAGCAGAATTTGGAATCCTAATTTTTAGATTCTACAGAAAAATGGAAAATGAGAATCAAATACAAAATTAAATTACCAAAAAAGAATATACCTTGAGGATGAAGAACTAAAAGTATCAAATTATCAAATATAGAATTGAATTGACAATAAGCAAGTATGTCCAAAAATTACTAAATTTTAGTACTACTACAACAACTTCCACACTTAAGTATATAAAATTGAATTTTTCCCTTCCTGCTTTATTGGGAATGGCAACTTCAAAATATATTTTGAAATTACTAGACCCGTTTGAATATAAATATGCCAGTTCAAATGTAGTATATGTTTGAGCTATATTATTTTTGAAGAATGTATTTTGAAATAGTAGATTGATGGAAAATGTGTAGTTAAAAAATAAGGAAAAGTTTTAAATTTGCGGGTAATATTATGTTATTGAAAAATGTGTGGTCGAAATGATGTCAAATCACTATTTAAAAGTGTATTTTTTTCTTAATAATAGGGCTCAAACAAGGCCTTAGAAAGTATATAGACATGTGAATATTAGAGCATAAAAATCGATGTATAATTTATATTTATTGAATATATCCAATATCACAAAAATATAAAGTGTTATAACTCATTTAATTTGTCGATAGTAATGACACATTTAATTTCTTGTTTTGGTTTTGCCTGAAATCCAAGTAAACATATTTGATACGATTCGATCTGATTAGATTCCGTATTATTGGAGACATGCACCTCTCTTCTATTAATCCCGTGAAAGACAAAAGAAGATGATGATAAAAAAAAATTTATAAAAACAAATGCTATGATGATAAAAAAAAAAAAATTATAAAAATAAATGCTAAGAACTTAAAATTAAAAATTAGTTCTAAATTGTGTTCCCTTGAGACTTTAAGAAACAAAAACACACGATTCCAGTAACAATTACCCTGATTTATCTTATGGAGAAAATTTGGGAGCAAGAGACACTGAAAGTGAGAGAGAAAATAGTGGAGGGTGGAACAAGGAAGTATAGGAAATGAAGCTATAAAAATAAATTATTAAAAATCATGAAAAATGAGTCCTTGAGCCTCTCTTGCATTTGAACAAAAGGAAAACGTGCATAATTAAAAAATAAATGATAAAAAACCATTAAATGGGATTAGCAGAACAATTAAAACGAATGATTTACCTAAAGTAAAATATGCATAATTAAATTAAAATATCAGAAGAATGCTTGAAAAAAGTGTCAGGTGTATTAAATCGAATACAGTGCCTGTTTGGTGCCTATTATTCCACATTATAATGAGAAAAATAATAATAATGAGAAAAATAATAATTTTTTGGAGAATAAGTGACTTAAATAAGAAGAAAAAATTTGAATTTACATGTAATATTATTTTATTGAAAAATGTGTGATTGATAAGAAAAGAGAAAATGAATTATAATTTAGCCCTTGTTTAAGCCCCATTTTGGGGAAAAATGCATTTTTGAATAGTGTATTGATAGAAAATGTGTGTTTAAAAAATAAGGAAAATTTTTGAATGTGTAATATTATTTTATTGAATAATGTGTAATTGAAATTATGTCAAAACACTGTTTAAAAATGCATTTTTTCAAAAGAATAAAACTCAAACAAGGGCTTAACGAAAAATAATGAGGGTCAAACATGGGCATAGCGTGTGTTTGAGTCACATTATTTTAAAAGAATGTATTTTGGAATAGTTGATTGATGGAGAATCAGTGGTTAAAAAATTATGAATAGTTTTTTATTTGCGTGTAATATTATTTTATTGAAAAATATATTATTAAAATGATGTCAAATTACTGTTTAAAAATATATATTTTTTAAAGAATTCGGCTCAAACTGGGTGATAATAGACGTTAAGGGTATTTTTGATATAGCTTTAATGATGGCCATTATTAAGAGCCTCTTTGAACTCCCTTTTTTAAGATAAAATTGTATATTGAGATAGTATATTGATGGAAAATATGTGCTTAAAAAATAATGATTAGTTTTGAATTTACATGAAATATTATTTTATTGAAATATGTATGGTTAAAAAGAAGAGAAATAAAATGTATTTCGAAAATAATGAAAATCAAATAACAATTAAGAAAAATAATGTTTTGAATAGTAATTTTTGAATAACGTGTCATTAAAAAAGGGAGATATTTTGATTTATGTGCAAAATATATTATTATGTGAATGTGTGATTGAAAATAAATATAAAAATTAAAGAATTCTTTTTAAAAAGAGACAAATAGCGGCTAAATATATATGGGTAAAATTGATATTCAAAATTTTCTTCTCAATTCTTCGTTTTTAAATATTGTAGATGGAAAAGCTTGCAGCTGTCAAGTTTTCCCTCTATTCAATGGTTCAAATTGGACCGTTTATGCCACTAAGCGATTGTTCGTGGGTTGGCCCGGTTGAATTTCAACCCGTAGTCGACATACATGGGTCGGGCTCCAATTCTTTTTCTTCTTTTTTCTTCCATCAAGATCCGACCCACCCGGCTGGGCCCGCTTTGGTCCATTTTCTCAATTCCAACTGTTCTATTCCAAAAACCCTTCGAGGGGTTTCTGGACGTTGAATCAAGCATTCAAAGCTGCCTTTTCTGTCTTCTCTTCACTCGATCCTCTCTGCTAATTTAGTACTTCTGTTCTAATCAAGTTAAGATCGAAGCGGAAAATGCATGCCCCTGTCCTCGTTCTCAGTAAGTATTATTAGTCTTTTTGCTTAACTCTCTCTCTCTCTCTCTCTTTTTTTTTAATTCTATGCCCTTTTTGTGCTGCTGTTTCTTTCTCGCTGTATTCTTGAATTTTATATGTCCAGTAGAAGAGGTTTTTTTTTTTTTTTTTTTTTGGCGGAATAAGTGAAAGTGTGGATTGAAGAAGGGAACTCTCTGCGTAAGTAATTATATGGATGTAAAATTCTGGTTTGATGTATTCATTTGGTCCTCTTAGTCACGTGTTGAAAAGGCTTAATCGAGGCAACTGCATTTGGTGTATCCATGCGAACTAGAGTTACTAAACAAGGATCCAGTTTAGGATTTTTTATAGGATGTGGAGGAGGGGGAGCATGGACTTTATTTGTAAAATTAATAAAGCCTGAGATATTTAATGTAACACCGTGATTTGAACTTTGTCTGATATTCTTGAGTTTGTAGCCTGCTAGTTTGAGTGTGATCTTCGCGGTGTGTGGGAAAAGCTGATTATTGTGTGAGAGAAAGATTGACAAACCAGCTATTGTAAACTCGCAATGCTTTAAATATCTGTTTAGAAAACCTGGATTCCATTTTAAATATCCACGTAGGGTGTGAAAGAAAGGGATTATGTATTGAATCTAGTATTATACATTACATGTGAAGTTAAGAAAGCTTGATTTATGTGAATCTAACACCGCAATTTGAACTGCTGGTCCAATTTGATTGACTTTTGTAGCCTACTACCTTGATGTTTGAAATGTGATCTTTGGGGTAGACTATTATTGCGCGAAAAAAATATCGATGAACTTGCCATTGTAAACTGCCGAGGGGGTTGAAGAGAGTGCGTTGTACTGAGTGGAGGAGGGCGAGATAGCTATACCCATGCCATCCATTTGAGCCCTAACCACTTACCTCAAACCACACTCGAGAATGCTAGTTATAAGCAACTACATGTAAGCTGATTTCACACATCACATAGCCAAAAGAGGCTGGAATTCGTGTAACTCAGAATTGGGACAAAACAAAACCATGGAATGAATTAGGACTTCCTTCTGTTTAAAACAGCTTTCTTATGTCTTATGTTAACAAAGTGGAGCCGAGTGCTTCGTTTGATGTAAGCACAAGGTGAACTGCAATACTTTATTCTCTTCCTCTTTGAACCAAAAACCTATTTGCCAATAGAAGTATAATGCTTGATTAAAATTATAACTTTTTGTATAATGCATTTTTATCATCCAGCACCAGTAATGGCTGCTGAAAGAAGGCTACTGTTTTTCAGGCTTTATTTGCTTGTGCTATCCATTAACTTGTTGTACCTTCTACCTTTGCTGATGTGTAATTCTATTTTAATGGAGCAGAAGATTCATTGAAGCGGGAGTCTGGAAACAAGGTGCACTATGGTAATATTCAAGCTTCGAAGGTAGGACAAATTCTCATGCTCTTTCTTGTTAATCTTTGTCTGCTAATGGTTGTCAACTTGCCCCTCGCTAAAAAGTAACATGGTTGTAAGTTGATTGAGCTCTGTATGGTATTTGTATCTAGTGAAGTAAAGTTTACACTTATGCAACATTCAAGCTGTAGATTTTCTATTTGGTTGGTTTGGAGGAAGGGGTTGTTTTATTGGTGTAACTCTAAGATGATTAGCATGAAATAGCCAACTTTAATTGGCCTTATGAGTTTCTTGAAAGTATTTTTGAAATGTCATTAGGTTATGATTTGTTTGAAGTATCTCCATGTTACATGAGTGAATTTTCACCTTTGTATAATTCTTGCAAAATTTATTTCAATGATTTACAATTATGCTGTTGTTCCATTTTTATCCCGGTTTACCATGATGCTGTTGTTCCATTTTTATCCCATATCTTTAAATTAAATTTATCTTTACCGAAATTTTGATTATCCTTTTTAGGCTGTCGCTGATATTATTCGTACTACTTTGGGTCCACGATCTATGCTGAAGATGCTGCTTGATGCAACTGGAGGTGACCTTATGAACCATATTTTCCCTTATTTAAAAGATATCTAAGGGGAATTTATTTTCTTGAACTATTATTATTGTTATTGCTAATTAGTGTATGTAACGATTCATTTAACTCAGTTTTCTCTTTCCTTGTTTCATTTTATACTGTCTTTGATCAAATCTCATTTTCTGCATATCAGGTATTGTGGTGACGAATGATGGAAATGCTATTCTCCGAGAGTTAGATATTGCACATCCTGCGGCGAAGGTAAAATCTCTTTCTTCTTTTCTTTCCCCTTGAATTTCTCTAATTTTAAGCAGTTTAACTCCTATTAACACCTGCTTGCATTTGACTTGTATTGTGTTCCTCTGAATGTAGCTCTGTATGCTTAACTCTAATTTTATTTCTTGATTGCTCTTTTGCATATATGCTTTTCGGATTTGGTGGCAGTCGATGATTGAGCTAAGCCGAACTCAGGACGAGGAGGTAGGAGATGGAACAACATCTGTTATCGTTCTTGGTAAAGATTGCTTACTTTTACTCATGTTTTTTGGTACCCCTCTGTGATGTATATGTGGGTTCTTCTAACCAAGATGTTTCATTCGTTATATTAATGGGTGTGAATGGAGATTGATCGCATGGGTGATTTCTCTAACCATCCACTACCAAAGCAAGACTGGTTCCTTTCTTTTGATCATTAATGTCATTTCACTCTTTTTATTTACTCAACTCAATCTCCCACAGCATGATAAATTTTGGACTTTGCATTTTGAATGGCATTTTTGGATCAGAAGCTCCCCCCCCCCCCCCCCACCCCCCAAAAAAAGAAAAAAATTGCTAGATTTAAATGAAAAGCCTATAATATGCTGGTTTGGAGAATTGTAATGTGGTGTCATGATGGCTTGAGGCTTCATTGCTAAGGGTTTGAAGTGTGCCAAAAAATATAAAATAAAAAAAAATAAAGAAATACTATATACACTGATGATTACGGGTGAAGGCTCAATTTTTGCGTAATTTTTTTTGTTGAAGCTGGTGAAATGCTCCACGTCGCAGAAGCCTTCATTGACAAAAACTATCATCCTACAGTCATCTGTCGAGGTAATATTCTATTCCTATGCTATTTTCTGTTCTCCTGTTCTCCAGGGTGACAAGTTTCCTATGCTACTGCACTATAGCTTATAATAAAGCTCTAGAGGATGCCATTGCCGTGCTTGACAAAATTGCTGTGACTGTCGACGTGAAGGATCGTAAGTTTTACCTCTCTATTTTTATAATTGAAAGTCTGGAAATATTTCATATTTAACTACAAACTCTTACTTAGAATGATGTGGATTTTTTGGCTTGTTCCTTGTGGCAAGGATTGTGAACATGTCTTCTTGTCAAAAATATGTAAAGCCAGCTTTTCCCTATAAGGCACTTCTGTTTATTACTTTCACGTTCAGCACATATATTTTATGTCATTAAAATATTTTCTCATCTTTATGCCATGGTAATGTTTTTTTATGTCATTAAAATATTTTCTCATCTTTATGCCATGGTAATGTTTCTTTCCCCTAAGCTCTCTTCTCTTGGCTGCCCTTTGTGGCCTGCTTGTTAGAGAACGCTAAAGAATTATATCTTGTGGGCAAATACTTTTTTGAACTTGACGACAGGATCTGCAAAATGGATAGTAAAAATTGTTTAGTTTTCAGCTGTGATCTTTAAATTGGAAGTATGGTAAAAGCCTAGCACGATTGTTCAGATTGGCTCTAAACTGTTTTACTATTTATATAAATGTTCACAGTGCATCAGATCCTTCATTCTTTATTCTTAATATTCTTTTGTTGTTTACTTATATTTTTTCCACACTATCTGAACTTTTAGTTGTTGCTCACTGCTTTAACGAGACTTAGGGCACTGCATTCGCAATTAATTGGCGTCATATCAAAACTTGTCTTAGTTTATCTATTAAGTTCATCTGTTTCAACTGATAAAAGAGGACATATGCCCCATCTTTTACTTATTGATGATGGAACAAGGCTTGTCATGAAGTTCTTTCGAACAGTATTCCCATCCGTCGTTAACTTAATCTATGATGTGGTAGAGTTTTTGTTTCAAATTGCGATTTTTTATTCAACTCGAAGTGACATCACTTTAGGCTTTTGTTGAGTCATCTAGTGTTTTCCTTGTATCAAATGTTGGGAAGACATTGTTACATTTGTTTTCAAGATTCCCAGTTATCCATCTCTCTTGGAATTCTAATGTTGTGTATCTAATTATGCTAATGGGTACAGAATGTTTATCTGGCAGGTGCATCTATGTTAGGACTTGTCAAGAGTTCTATTGGGACAAAATTTACTAGTCAATTTGGGGATCTGATAGCAGTAAGTATTCACTCATGGTTAACCTTTGCACAGTTATTGTCCAACAACACCCCCTCTTGCTCATTCTCCCATTTCCCAACATAAAAATGTACACACTATATCCCTTTATGTATTAAATTTCGTGCGTCTTGGAAAACTGGATTCTATGCTGGCCGCATTAATATGGAAGGTGAGATAAAAAAGAATTTTACTTGTTCCGTATTAGGTGAAACGTTAGATAACATAAAATTATGATTTTATGAGAAAACCTAATTAAAACACATCCATAACAGTACAATGTTTTGTTGTTCATATTTTGATTATAAGTAGTACCCACAGGATATTTATTTTGATGAAACTTTCAGGATTTAGCAATAGATGCCACAACCACAGTTGGTGTGGATCTTGGCCAAGGTCTACGTGAGGTCGATATCAAGAAGTACATTAAGGTAGAAAAGGTTCCTGGTGGCCAGTTGGAGGATTCAATGGTTTTGAAAGGAGTCATGTTTAACAAGGACGTTGTTGCTCCGGGTAAAATGAGAAGAAAAATACTAAATCCAAGAATCATCCTTCTTGATTGCCCCCTTGAGTACAAGAAAGGAGAGAACCAAACCAATGCCGAATTGTTAAGAGAAGAAGATTGGAGTGTCTTGCTAAAAATTGAAGAAGAATACGTAGAGAACCTATGCATGCAGATATTGAAGTTTAGACCAGATTTGGTAATAACTGAAAAGGGGCTTAGTGATCTGGCCTGCCATTATCTAAGTAAAGCCGGTGTCAGTGCAATCAGAAGGCTTAGGAAGACGGACAATAACAGAATTGCCAAGGCATGTGGGGCAGTTATTGTTAATAGACCCGATGAGTTGCAGGAATCTGATGTTGGTACTGGTGCTGGTCTATTCGAGGTGAAGAAAATTGGAGATGAGTACTTTGCATTCATTGTTGATTGCAAAGATCCAAAAGCATGCACAGTACTTTTGAGGGGTGCTAGCAAGGATCTTCTGAATGAAGTGGAGAGAAATTTGCAGGTATCTTTGATTTTTGTATGCCAATATTTTTTTATCACCTATTTAGGTCACTGAGAGTTTCCAAAATGTCTGAACAGGATGCAATGTCAGTAGCAAGAAATATAATAAAAAATCCAAAACTTGTTCCTGGTGGAGGTGCTACTGAGTTGACTGTCTCTGCTATGTTGAAGCTAAGAAGTTCTTCTATTGAAGGCATAGAAAAGGTGAAGCACAATGTTCCATGCTCTGGTCTGCAATTATTTATTTGTTTCTGTCTCTTTTCAGAAAAATCTTCTTTTAACTTTAAATAATCATGTTTTACCTCTGAACTCCAGAACAGAAAACGTTGCTAAAATCCATTTGTTAAGAGTCGATCAAACATGAGCATATTGCAGTAACTGGGTACATAGTAGATACAACCTTAACTAATTCTACTCATAAACAATATAAGTATCATCTGTTGCAGACTTGCAGTCAAAATTTTATTTGGAATCATGAAGTCATTTGAGCACTTAGCTTGCACATGTAACACGTATATTTTTTATGATACAGAAACATGAAATAATAATTATTATTATTATTATTATTATTATTATTATTATTATTTTGAATTTAACTTTCTAATACGTGCGTTTATGCATTAACAGTGGCCTTATGAAGCTGCTGCAATTGCTTTTGAGGCTATACCACGGACTTTGGCACAGAACTGTGGAGTCAACGTGATTCGAACTATGACTGCCTTGCAAGGAAAGGTAAAATCTCCTTCCTTGTGTTTACTTTGATATAGTAACTCATAAGTGTATCTCAGAATTGTTGTATATTATATATAGCATGCAAATGGTGAGAACGCATGGATTGGCATAGATGGGAATACCGGTGAAATTGCTGATATGGAAGAGCGCAAGGTATGAATTTTTTTTCTTTCTTTTTTTTTTTTTTGCCCCTTTTTTGCTTTAGTGTTGGTTATAATTAGTAGGTAGTATCTGCTGTTAACTTAAAATTGCCAATGGTTACTGAGAAATATTGGTTTAAAATAAATAAATAAATCAATCAATTGAGACCCACATTAAGGCCCACCACAGAGTTTAGTGTGCAAAAAATGCCTCAAGGTGCTGATTTGAGGTAGTTTGAGGCTTATGCCATAGTTAATGTGAGGCGTGTGCCTCACAGCAATGCCCAAGGTTTGTGGCCCACAAAACATAAAATATTCCAACTGGCTTTTTGAAAATAGCCCAGCTTCCTGTTTCTCATAAGACCCATACTGCCACCACGAACTAACATAGCCGTTCTGTGATAGAAATTCTCATGTTTGTTTGCACAGTTCAAATTATTTGCAGGTATTTTGAAGATTGTTTATTATTATGAGTTTAGTTTGCATTTCAACAACTTTTAAGACATTTTTTGGGTTACTATGAGGTTTACACCTCAAAGTGCCTTGATGCTTACACCAAGTCTCATGATGGTAAATGCTTTAGTTACGTCTTTTTAAACATAATTATTTAGTGCTTATGTGAAAATGATTTTTTGAGAAGTGATGTTAAAAAGTATGGAAAAGATATGGGGAAACGTGAAAAATGAATTATTTTATTTTTTATTTTTCTAGTATTTATTTGAGAATGTATGGCTAAAAATGAGTGTGATAGAGAAGTAACTTTTAACTAATCACTTTCAAACAAGGGATTATTTACAAACATTTAACATTCTCAAGTATCAAAGCTATTCATTCTTGTACCTATAGTTGGACAGTTTTGTAATTGCTAAAGTGTTTTGAGTTACAAATTATCTTAATCACTTCACATTTATCCTTTTAAAGTGTACTTTTACTATTCGTATGGTTCCCATGTATTAATTGATTGTATGAATTTCTAGATATGGGATTCGTACACTGTGAAGGCACAGGCATTCAAGACTGCCATAGAAGCCTCTTGCATGCTTCTGAGAATTGACGATATAGTGAGTGGAATCAAGAAGAAGCAGGCACCTGGAGCAAGCCAAGGTCCATCAAAGCCTAAAATCGAGGAGGAAGGTGATGCTGACAACGAGCAAATGATTCCTGAATAACCATAAATCGAGATTGGAAGACAGTTGAGTAAAAGTGTAAACAGTTACTGGGATTTTGATCAAGTTGATTCCTGACAGTTTTGGCGGAATGAGTGTATTTGCTGTGTGTTCCGCTTGTGGTTTTGTGTTAGCTGTAAAACAAGTCTTGTAACTGTAGGAGGAACTTGCAGACCAGTTGCACTTGGTAGTCTTCCTTTTCATTTTTATTTTTATTTTTATTTCTATTTCCCGAGTTAATACTTTATGTATCTGAATTCTGATAATGCTTAGGTTTCAAACGAACTTACTATTTGGTTTGTAATTCTCGAGATACTGTTTTCTCGCGATTTTAGTTTCTAATATTAATATGGTCGATGAAAAACATTCTACTCCAGTATTTCGACCTGAGTTTAGGGATGAGCAAATCTTTTGAAACGAATGGACCGACCCGAACCTAACGGTTCTTGTCAAATTAAATACCTGAACGGGTATCTGAATTGAGAATCGACGGGTACGGTTCTGTTCTTGGTTCTAGACCAAGAACCGAATAAGAACTGAATCTTTCTAATTTTTTTTTTATATTGAATAAATCAAATTATTTTAATTTTAATTTTTTTTAAACAAATTAACAATTTCTAAATCTAAATTTTTGGTCCAATAATTTGTTTCATTTCTAATTTTTTAATTTTTGGCTCAATTACTCATTTTATTGTATCATTTCTTAGCCCAACAAGATCCAACCCACTAAATAACCTTAAACACTTACACTAAAGTATATAACGCTGTCTCGACTCTTGTAGCCTCGTTGACTTTCCAAAATCTATACAATCGTCAACCGACGCTGTGACCTTCGATCGAAACTGTGACCTTCGCCAACCGAAATTTTGACAGTAGCGATTATTTGAATAAAGTAGTCTACTAGTTTCTGATATTTCAAAATCATTGAATGTGTTATTAGTTGTATTTATATAATGTTGTTATAAATGTTAAAAAATTTAATTATAGTACAAAATTGAACGGAATCGAACTGAATCGAATGGAACCGAACCCGAACGGTTCTATAATTATATTTGGACCCGACGGTTCCATTTATTAAATACCTAAAAATTTTGATTCGAATCGACCCGTACCCACCCCTATCTAAGTTGTTGTTTACCGTAAAGACGGGTATTAGATTTGTACTTGGAAGTGAAAGTAGCCAATGGTGAAAAAGTACAGAATTCAGTTGTTGGAATTTTGCTGCGAAAACAATGGAAAGGGCTAGAGAAAAAGAAGCACGATTTTAATTTGGATGGCTATATTGGCTTTGTTGTTCTTATTTGTTGCATTACGTTTTAATTTTACTTAAAAGTTAAACCTTGCTGATTGTAGCACGTGTTTTTAATTTTTCTTCTTTTTTTAATGTCAAGTTATGATCTTCACTCTCTCGATATTTAGAGCATCTCATGATTGTTTCTACCCAAATACTATGAGGGGAAAATATTTTTTGTTTAGTGACTGTAATCAATTTAAATTATAAATAGATAGAAATAAGTGAGGGATAAATGAATAATGTTAGTAAGTTTCACAAAATATGTTGATAAAAGTTATTCGACCATTTCAGTTATATAATAAACCCTTCCCAAAAAAGCCTAAATCCTCAACGATTTTCTTGGACGGATATGGTTATAAAATATGAATTAGGCTAATTAATGAAAGGGATGCAAAATAA